>NW_015113802.1:41262-41665 GCF_001443285.1 Poecilia latipinna
AAAAGTAAAAATGCGCGGTAAAATGAAGACAATTTTTGGGGTCACACATTTTTTTTTTTTTTTTTTTTTTTTTTTGTGTGGTTAAACCAGTACACTGGCCAGCACTGGCCACAGAGGATTTTATTAAATCCACTTTTGTTCTTTGTACCGTTTATTGTATTTTTTTTTCCTTTTTTGATTAATTGACTTTTCACATCTTTGTGCAAACAAATTGTTTTATATTGTGTAAAGTTTTAAAGTGTCAGTGTACCTCTGTCAAAACATTTTTATTTTATACTTTGGTTTTATTACTACCCTGATGGTTTTTTCCTCTGAAGTTTTTTTTTTTTTTTTTTTTCAAAATTTTTTTAAAGTCGGTAGCACTTTTTTTTTCTGAGTTTTTTTTTTTTATCTATATTTTTTT
>NW_015113802.1:45028-53715 GCF_001443285.1 Poecilia latipinna
CAAACAAATTGTTTTATATTGTGTAAAGTTTTAAAGTGTCAGTGTACCTCTGTCAAAACATTTTTATTTTATACTTTGGTTTTATTACTACCCTGATGGTTTTTTCCTCTGAAGTTTTTTTTTTTTTTTTTTTAATATTTTTCAGGAAGCGATCCGACTCTTATCTTGAGCCGTTTTTATTTTTATCTAATTTACTTTGGTGGCATTTTAATAACTATTTTGAATCACTTCACAGGGAAGACTTAGTGCAGCACAGTCTCCAGTCATCCGTCGTTTTTCTATAGCACTTCTGCTCATAAGTATTTTCATCCCTGCTCTCGATCCTGTTTCTTCCTCTTCTTCCACTTCTCTCGCTGCATGAGTTTTTCCATTTTCCTCCTTAAGCCTTATGGTGTGTTATTTTCTCTTCAATCTTCTCTTCTGTTCTTTCTTGCCCTTTCTACCTTTGCTCCTTGGAGACTCTGTGCTGCACCAGCGTAAGTAACACAGGACTGCCCCGCTGTACACTCCTTTCTCTCCCGTTTTTGTCTGACTTTATTTTTCACCTCTCTTCAATGTGCTTGCTTGCTGGACAGTCCTCTGTGGCTTCCAAGCCGCTCTGTTTCATCTGCTTAAGAATCTGTACAGAAAATGCACTTTATTTGACTAACGGTACTTTGTTCTTCTTATCATCTTGTTGAATAATGGATTTCATAAACCTCTGCACTATTTTTTTATTTATTTTTTTGTCACGCTGCTCTGTTCCGCTTCATAAAGTGCACCGTTTGTCGTCGTCAGTATGTGAATGTGGGTCAGAATCAAAATGGGATGCATTAAGAAGTCACTATGAACAGAGTGCATGTTATGATCCAGAGATATATCCCAGTTCAGTTATTCCAATGTTATCCAGTTGTTAGTGTTTTAAGATTTTACACACTGTGAAATTTCAAACTTTTGTTGGTATTTTTGAAGTTATGCTTGTTTTTTTTTTTTTTTTTATAATACCTGCAAAACTGCTCAGAGTTTTTGGGAGGAATGTTTTGCAAACATTATAATATTCTGACCTCTTTCAGTCATACAAATAAAAGACCGAATGTTACAACACACTGTCACGCAGTCTGCAAAGTAAATGAAAGTTCATGATGACGTGTTTGTAGCTCCGGGTTTTGGTGGATGATAATACATGCTTTTGTTGTTTTTTGGTTTATTTTTGATTTGCACAAACTCAGTGAACTTAATGGACTTCCACATGCATTGTACTAGAAATGCTTGCTTGTTAAAAACCACGACTCCCCCACCCCCCTGCAGTTGAGATGTCTGAATAATTTCTGCTGTTCTCTTCAGATGACTCCTAAGTCGAAAAGGAAAAGCATTCACAGCAGAATGCTGCGACCCGTATCTCGTGCCTTTGGTAAGTTGTTTTGTTCTCAATTTAATGTATCAATAACATTTTTTGAAATAAGCTTAGACACAGAGCTGGTGCTGCCAATAGCTACAAATCCCATAATGAGCTTATTTTAACTTCCGAGCAGTCCTTCTCTTGCTCCTGAATGTTTTATTTGTTCCAATTTTTTGGCGCGTGAGCTTATTAAAGTTAATGGAACGACGAATGTGTCCATGTTTTGAGAATCTTATCAAAATCCAAACCTGCAGAGATGGAGTTTGATCTCGACAAGGCCCTGGAGGATGTTCCCATCTACATGGAAGACGCCTCCACTTCGTCCCAAACTCCTCCCACTCCATCTGTGGGTGGGCCCAAAGCGGAGCAGCGTCCGTCCGGAGCGATCGCAGAGCTGCCGTCTGAGGAAGAGAAGAAACTGCAGCATTTCACCAAACTACGGCCGCGAAGGAACAAAAAGATGCATTCTAGTAAAGTAGCTGTAAGTAAAACATTGCTTCTCTATTGCGACTTAACTACCAGTCAAAAGTTAAGTCGTTGTCAATAATTTAAGTTTTTGGACTTGCAAGTGCTGAAATAAACAGGCAAAGAGGAGATCGTTGATACTGGATTTTTCTTTGTTTTGTTTTTTTGTCTTTCAGCAAATTAACAACACTCCATCTCAAGAAGGGGGCGAACAAAATGGTCTCATGGGCAGAGTGGATGAAGGAGTGGATGAATTTTTTTCAAAGAAAGTCACCAAGATGGATTCAAAGTGAGAAACTACTGAAAAAGAAAATGACAGATAAAATAGTCCAAATAAGCTCATTTCCATTTTGTTAAACGTGAACATATTCTTATATTGCATTTGGTCATCTGTTTAGTTTTGACTTTAACATGCTATGCTTCCTCTACTGCCTCCTTTAAGACGGTCTTTGAAGAGCTCAGAATCTCAAGATGGAGAAAAGAAGAAGAGTAAAGGAGGATTTCTGAATCTCATCAAGCGATCCTCCAAATCCGATAAGTCTGATAAGTCTGACAAATCAGATAAGTCAGAGAAAAGTCAAGCAGCTCCAACATCCTGTGGTGCGCCCCCAGCCTCTGCTGCAGCCTCTGCGATCCCAGAGGAGCCCTCCTCTCCAAAGGTGGCAGTCAGGAGCCCACCTCCTGAACCAAAGTCGAGGTACAGCTAACCCATGATCATGCCTAACGTACGCCTCAGTTTCAACTCCTCTGACGGCGTCTGTCTCCAATCCAGAGACTCCTCCACCCGCTCACAGCCCACAGACTACAGCAGCAGCTCCGACCGGTCCGAAGAACTGAGGACTCCGGACTCCATAGATGAACCCTGGGAGGGTTCGGACGGCAGGGGAAGTCCTCAAGGCGGGAAGAGGTACACTGGAGTGCAGATGATGGGAAGTGGCCTCTTGGCAGAGATGAAAGCAAAACATGAGAGGAGAGCATACAAGGTGAGTAACGTCAGGTGGAACAAAAATCATGTGGTAGATTAGGGAATAACAAAACCGTCCATTCGCTTTCTACAAGGAATTTTTTCTATACACTCTAGTTTGAACACCTGGAGAACATAAAAATGACTAGAAATCTGGGTCTGGAAAACTTTGATCTCAGCATTGCTCTATGTGACACAACACTCTTGACTTCAATCAGAACCTTTGAATAAAATGAATGTCTAATCCAATTGTTGTCAGCAAAATTACACTAATTGTATATTTTTCTTTGACTTTACATTTGGGCAGGACATTTTTTCCGCCCCGATGATTTATTTATTCTCAGCAGATTGTCCCAATGTAATTCCCTGCATGTGCTTCACATTTGCAACATTAGTATTTTTGGGCTGCAGATAAATAGTCCTAGAGCTGCTCCAACCCTCTGCTTGTTCTAGCAGGTTTCCAGGTATGTGCGCAGGTGAAATGGGGGATCACTGTTTTCTCAAAGCAGGTCGTAGAAAGCAGGAGCTGCATCCTCGGTGTTTCACGGCGTCGGTCATTTATCCTCTGGGATGTAGCTGTACATTTGTGTTCTTTTAGAAAACTGCATTAAAGAGAAATGGCTACATCTGTTTGTAACAGGCAGTGATTCCATATTTTGTCTTTGTGTGTCTTGTAGTCTTCCAGCCCTGACAGGCCTGACAGCAATGCAGCAGGTAAGATACAAGGGGAGAAATTTATGATTAAAAATTAGCAAAGGATAAAATGAGGCAACGTTCAGAAAAAACTTTTGCAAGGCACTGTACTTAGATAGTTATTGGTGGTCATTTCAAAGAGTTATTTTATCCATTTGTATTTGTTGACAGCCAAGTCCCAATCCTCAACTACTGAAAGCAAGACTTCCAGTTGTCCCACTAACAAAGCCAATGCTGCTGCTGCAGAAAAGTCCTCGCCCCGTAGTGAAGCCAAGTCCGAACCTTCCGCTCGCCTCAGAGCCACGTCTTCCTCAACGTCCCCTGCAGGACCAGTAAACCCTAAGCCACCAGTGCCACAAGGAGCAAAGCCAGCCCTGGCTGCACGGCCCACCATCCCCCAGAAGCCGAGGGCCAGCAGCGGCAGGAGCATAGGTATGCTGCGCAGTCTGCACAAGCTGTCTGCAGCCTTTTTGAATCACTTTTTAAAAACAGCCAAATTTTACAAAGTTATATTTCATGCCTGCTTTTTCACATAGATGAGAGTTCAGCTTCCCCCATCGGCAGCGGCCATGCATCTCCCAAAATTCTGCCCTCCACCCTAAAAAGGACAATGTCAGAAAAAGACAAGGAGCCCATTCTGCAGACCGGAGTTTCCACCAACAAAGGCCCTCAGGAAGGTGAGTCACAAAATCAGCTGAAAACTTTCACTTTCAAACGCTAAATAATCTTGGCAGCCCCTTATGAACAGTTTTAACTGTGTTCATCTAACAGACTCAGTTCCTCTGTGACCTCATGTTGCTGCTCTGTGTCTAGCATGTGACAGATGTGACTGATGGATTCAGGCCAAGAGCGTTGCTGATTGAAACTGTATTTTATCTGCTGCGCATCATAAATCAGACATGCAAAGTATTTTTTTTTTTTTTTTACTGTCTCTTTTTGTATCGAGCAATCCTTAAAATCAGTTTTTACAGACTGTTCAACCTTGCATTCAAGTCGATAGTAAGAAAAAGAACGCCTTGCAAAAATAATTAGCAAATTTTAAACCTTGAAGCCTGATGACATTTTGTTGTTTCACTTGTTAACTAAAATCTAAAAGGTTTTTTTGTGAATGAAAGCTTTCGCTCTGTAAAACATGAATGAAGCAGATCAGAATATAGATCATGTACTGAGGTACACACAATTGTTGACAGTTCTTTTTAGTTGGAAAACACAAATGACTATAAGATTTCAATTACTGCATTTATTTGTTTAACAAAGACCAACATTAAAGAGAGATGTGTTTCGGTTTCTTTCAATCGACCACAGTGACGGGAAGAAACATCAAATTTCAATCCTTGATTTTTTTCTCCCATTTTCTCCTCTTGTCTTTTACTAAAGAATAGAGTCGAGTTTATGACATGGTAAATAAATCTCCTGAGGATAGGTCATAGAAATATGGCAAAATATCTATTTAAATTTATGTGCTTTTGGCTTATTTTTGTTTTCTTTTCCATTTGTTCCAGTTACATTATTAATGTTGGTTTATTGTGTCTCTTGTTTTCAGTGAAGTCGGCGTCAGACGCTGCTCAGAGATCCAGCCCTCGCTGCACCAACGCTGATGACCCAGGCTCCTTCAAAACCAAGGACAACTGTGCAAACACAGACAAAAGCAAAGCAACCAGAAAGAAGTCCTCGGAGTCGGGGGAAGAGGCAGACAAGGACTTTATACTAATATGAGCCACTCACCAAGTCTCAGGCTCCTTTATAGAAAACTAACTCCAAGGGAACAAATCTCCCATGGTTTATTTTTTACAATATGATTCATACCTGCAGGTCCAGTTTGACCACAAAGTACAAGTCAGACCTGGCAGGCATGAGAAGCAGAAACACAGTTTTGACCTTAATGCATGACGGACATGACCGCAGTGGACGCAGTACGCCTCCAAAGCAAAAAACCAAAACTGTGCTTCGTCTCGTGAGAGCTTCCTCGATCCAAACAGTATTTTTCTCCAGATGTGCTGTCAGCCTTGCTCATCCTCACTTTTCTTACTAACTCTTCAGGGTCTGAGAAGATGAATCATCAGGGTTTGGTCCTACTCACTTATATGTAAATAATAAATCACGAAGTGGAGTCAAAAGTTTGACATCTCTAAAAATAAAGCAGAGTGCTTTGAGAGAGCGCGATTACAACTAACTACTGTTTTCTACGGCTTGCTGCCACAGCTCGACACCCAGGGACCAAACGCAACAATGACCGCCATACCACTTCACTGTACTTGAAGCCAAAACATATTAGCAAATCAGGACCGTCTCTGATATATTTTTGATGGATTTTATAACACTGGTTTTTCTGTACGTGCTACTAAATAGGATTCAAAGTGACTGAAAATGTTATGCAATTTCGTTCTTTAGTTATTATTTACAGGAACAAGCAGGTTTCAGCTGAGTGTCTCAGCAAAGACACAGATCAGAGATGTGTGGTTTACTTTACAAGTGCAACAGCTGCAGACTGATGCACACTAAGCAACAGTGTGTAATACTCCATGTGAAAGCTGGAGTGGCCATATGATGTGTTACTGCTTTGAGAGGACTGTGGCACTCTTTGTCTTTACTGATAATCAGCGTATGGCTTCAGCACTGTTAAATAATTGCTCTTTTATATTCAAACACTGTGGAAAATTATTTTTTTTTTCTTAATCTGGGAGAGGAGCTTTGGGAATATAATTAAAGTGCAATAGAGAGCTATGTTTGGTTCTTTCTGGAGCATATCTGTAGTGTAATTTCTTAAAAGAAGTTTTGAACTTTTTTTTTTTGTTGCAAATAAGTAACATTGAGAATTTGAATTGCTCCTAGAAAGACTTGAATCCCATTCATTAAGACTATGCTAGTGCTCTACATGTCCAGTGACCACAAGGAAATCTCAATAGAAAAAGACAGTTCGAGGCAGTCTTAGTTCTTTGTGTATAAGCAAAAACACTGAAGGAACTCCAGCACACAAGTTTTTTTTTTCTTTTTTCTTCGTTTGAATAGCGAATTAAAAATGTTCTTAATTCTCCTTTATGCCTAGGAATTAAGAAATGCACAGAATAAGGGCGGTAACCGTACTGCTTGTTTAAAAACCAATAATGCACTGTGTGGGGTGAGAGTGAACTGTCGGTGGGTGTATATTAATTGTGTGGCATCAACTTGGCCGTCGGGCCGATTCTTCTGTTTTGGTTTTAAGTCGACATACCTGTTTCACACTGCTGTAGAGTTTGACTAATTATGAAAATGAATTTGTGTAATAATAAAAAAAAAAACTAGTGTAAATGAATGATGAACACTGTTTACAATTTAAATATTTGATTGTTTTCTCAAATATCTCCATGCCATGCAAACACAGTATGGGATGTATATTTCTGTTCTGCTATGTCATGATTGTGCTGGGGACACAGAAGAAACACGAAAACATAATTGTTGCTGGGATAAAAAACAAAACAAAGCAAAACAAAAACATAGATTAATGAAATATGATGCCAGACTTCCAGGACACATGGCTGTAGATTTTTTGTGTCAGCATTCTGCCACTGTGTGAAGGCCACTGCATGCAGCAAAGTGTACAGGACCCTTAGATATGCAGCTTGAATCAGATTTTATTCACTGTCCATGTCTGGGTAAATCTGGAAAATGGACAGAAAAAGTTTGATAAAATCCGAAATTTCAGAAAACGACAGAGTGACTTTTTCAGAGCGGCAATCTTTGATTTATCAAATTAAAACTTGCATTTTATTTAATTGAATGTTTTTTTGATTACTGGCAGAACCCAGGTCCAGCTTAAAACCTGACAAAAAGACTTGAAACAGGATCCAGAATCTAAATCCTACTTTGTCTAAGTTTCAAGAAAGTTTTTTCATTCCTATTAGTTTTGCTTGAAAATTTGCAAAAGAACAAAGAAAGTGTTATCCCAGATCACAAATTTTGCTTTAAATGACCAAGTTTCATTAGTAAGTGTTGGATTTGTTTGTGCAGTCTATTTTATTTTATTTTATTTTTTATTTCTTTTCACTTTAAAAGATTCAGATTGAAGTCGGGGCCAGAGCTCTGACCAGTGCACCTTTCCCACAATGTGGTGTCTGATGATGTCCTTTTATGGCGTTACAGTGGGGTTGACCTTTTCTTGTCACTCTTCACGGTTTACAGATATTATTTTTGGTGTATATAGTCAACCTGTCGTGGATGTACATGACTACAGAATCATCTTTTTTTTTTGTCTCTGAAGTGTCTCGAAAAATGACAGGATGCTTCTACATTGCATGTTGTTTAAATTTAATCCACTCGTATGTGGCTGTGTGCAGTTGCCATTGCTGAGCTTTTCTTTTTGGCGTAGCAGCAGCACAATGCAGCAGAGTTTCTGTTGCATTGCGATGGAGACTGAAAATAAGTTGAGAATTATTCAACATGAGCATCTGGTTCTTTCTGTTGCTGTTCAGTGTACAAACATGCCAGTACTCGGTAGCATTCGGTCTAGACGTGCCAGTCTGTGTGTGACTGCATGATGTGGCTGTGAGTTTTTCTGTATGTACATATGTGCTTTCTTACACGTAGGGCCCCGTGTGTTCATGTGTGTGTAACATAAGCACATATAACACATTCACACGCCTATGTGAAAACATGAAATCCTCTGTTGTTTTGGTACTAAGTGCACTACTATACTAAGGATCTGTTTGTAACTTATTTGAAATAAAATAAAGCGACTGAAGGCTGATGTTCTTTCTCGATTTGTATGTTTGCTGTCACTTTGAACATGTTTTAGAAAATGAAACAAACTTTACCTGGGACTACATGATAGAAAGTGAATGTTTGGTCATCTATTTAATTAAATTGATTCTTATTCTGTCATGACTTGGCATGTTTTAATCATCCTCGTGTTGGGAGTTTTTATGCAACTATTAATACTGATTAAAATTATTTTACATTCTGCTTCACGTTTTCATTGGTCTCATTTGGCACATTTCCAGTCAGCCTCTTACGAGAACTTATTTTTTGCTTTGCAGTGTAGCAAGACCTCCACTAGATGGCGCATGTGTTTTGCACTGTAAAATCCCACATTAACAGACTGACTTGGTGACATGCAGAAGAAGGTGTGTTTTTTTTTTTTTTTTTTTTTTTTTTTTTTTTTGGGGGAGAATTTGTAAAGAAAAAAGACGGGGGGGGGGGGGAGCAAAGTTT
>NW_015113802.1:56797-66710 GCF_001443285.1 Poecilia latipinna
ATAAAAACCCCCAAAAACAGACGACTTGGGGGACATCAAAAAAAAGGGTGTTTTTTTTTTTTTTTTTTTTTTTTTTTTTTTAGTTGAGAGAGCATATGTCAAGCAAGCAGACGGCTGAGGAGTGCAGCACAGTTCATCTCTGCAGACGTCCTTGTTTTTACGTATAGAAGTTTCAAGCTTCCTTTTCTTTGGAAAGATGGAGATCTCTTTTGACAACCTGGATGCAGCAGGTTTCTTGGAAATCTGGCAACACTTTGATGCAGACGGTAAGGACATTTCATGTCATCTTGCTATTCTTTGCCTATTAATAGACATTGTTGTTTAATATAAAGCATTTTCAGATTTGACAATTTTGCTGGGCTTGCATTATTAGACCTTAGATGGTTTGCTTATATCATGGATGCAGAATCAACTGTGATGCTATAAATAGGTGTGCACTGAACAAGTAAGAGAATAAGTAGATTTTTTTTTATGGGTTATTATTGGAAAATTGTTTATGAATCTACTTTTTATACACAAAGAAAAAAACCTGCTATACATCCCAACTGTTTGATTTTTGTTCTTGTGTTTGTAGATAATGGCTACATTGAGGGTAAAGAGCTGGATGACTTTTTCCGGCACATGATGAAAAGACTGGGGCCCCAGGTGAGTGAATGTTTTATCTGTAGAAATATGCCACTAATTTATAAATACACTTTCACAGACAGTAGGCAACAGATTGTGGCATCATCTGCACATGTTTCTAATTGTACAACCTAAAAGCAGCAGCAGTGTGGTGCTGTTAATTGTCTATGAAATTGTCCATATTTGAAAGGTTAATAGGGTTCATATCTTTATGGAGCACATGTGAGAAAATTTAGGCTTAGCATCATTTACTGGGGAAAAAAAAAAGAAAAAAAAAACTTGAAGTGAGCAAAAATTATAGACCTCTGCTGTCTGAGTAGCCAGAGATGTTTGCAGCCGTCTGAATGGGCGAGGTCTCGGTAGTGATGCTGGACAGTACATTTAAAAACACCCGAAAACTATCAAAGAACAATCTAAGTCGATACAGTTCCAAACAGAGATGGAGGAAAAAGAGCCTGTTGACCACGTTCACTAATGGCACATCATGTTTGCAGAGCAAAGTTAAATGTGGTTAAGCTGAGTAATGGCCGAGCCCTTTCCCGGCCCAGTTTTAATGGAAACTCTAATAAGCATACATCCACTGCCTGTTGTTCTTCAGCGTTCTGAGCAGACTCCCTTGGATACTAATTGGGTTTCACTAAAACAAACAGATTGCCACACTTATATTACTCTCTTCTTTTCTGATGTTTGCTCTCCGCCACTAATGCCCTCAGGACGGATGATGTTCAATGGATTTCTGTCAAGCTACAAAGACACTGCACATCCGTCCCATCTGCTCTGGCTGCCATTTACTGTTGTGCATCATCTTGTTGCCATTTGTTACTGTGGTTTGTCAGCTTTCTATCTTTCTTTTTTTTTTTTACTCCAATATAATCAGTTTCTGTTCATTGTACTATACTGCTGTATCAGTAATTTTGAAATTTGATCTGATGTGGAGTTAACATTTTGTCAGGTTAAATTACACACACATATTTTTGTATAACCAAAAGGATGTATGAACAGAAAAAGGGAACAGCTGTGACACCTCTGACGAAGAAAAAACATGTCAGGTATGAAGAGACATTAAATAACTCAGCAAACTGTATACCATATGAACAAGTCAGTTTCAGTGATTTATGATTTAAAAAAAAAAAAAAAGCCTCTTAATTGAAACGTTCTGATTTGACAAGTTAATGTGTTTTGAAATTTGAAATGGAGTCAGTTTGGATGCAAAAACAGAAAAAAACAAACAGTAAAATACTGTATTAGGTTACAGTTTGTATCCTTTTAAGCTGAACACATCATGACTGTGAATTATTTATATTTTCTTTCGAACCAAGGCTAAAATATAAAGTAATTTGTCATGTTGCCGTGGCATGACAGGAAATTTGTATCAGGGCATCTAAATTATGTTAAAATCATTCAGTTTAAACAAAATGTCTTCATAATGTTGCAGGTGGTTTGGGGAAGTAGTAAATCACATGATGTGTAATTTTTTTTTTTTGTCATATATGTTGTTGTATTTATCTGAGACCTGTCAGCAGCCAGATGTTATGCTTGTCTTTGTTTTCAGTGTCATTATCTGAGTGACTGTTATAGTGTGTGTCTCTTGATCTCGATTCGTGATAACTGTGGCCCCTTATGGTCTGCAGACTGCGTCTCCTCTGCCCCGCACAAAGCGATCATTCAAGGTTTAAGCGCCATGGATCAACAGGTTTCCATAGCTACAGGAAGGTGACTGAAAATTAGAGTGTACAATTTAGAAAGTTGGTTGCTAAGTAGAATAATTTCAGAACCTGAAAGTATAATTGCCTTCAGATGTGACTGGAATCTAAATTGATATTAGTTTTATAGAATATTTGGAAAAACTCAGACAGACATACAAAAAAACAAACAAATAAACAAACAAAAACAAATGGATCTCAGTCTCAAACTGTTTTTTCATATGCCCAATCCATTTTACACATAATAGTATTCTACCCCATCATCTCCCAGCGTTAGTAATTTGCTGCTATTTACTTTTGTCTCAAACAGTATAGACAGGGAGTGGTGACCCCTGCAGGTCTGGAGTTGTCAGGACTCAACTGCTGCTTGATTAGTTGGATATATATATATATATATATATATATATATATATATATATATATAACACCTGAGACCAGAGGGTCACATGGGAGCTGAAGTGCTGCTGTCAGTCTTACCTCTTTATCTGCAGCGCTTCACAAAAGAGTAGGTCTATTGTTTGCAGATAACCCTCACAGTGACATCCTTTAAAAATGCTACTGACTGATTTCTACATCTCACAAAGTATGCAGTCAATTTGGGACATTTGATTTGCAGAGAGCCAAATAGTCAATGAAGGGTTTCTGCTTTATTGGATATGTCAAACAACTTCTGTCGTTGGACGACATGGTTAAGGTCAAGTGCCATAAACCCTGTTAGTTTGCTTGAGTTCAAAAAACAGACCTTGAGGGAAGAGAAAGTCTTAGATTAAAGGTGTATCCATGGAGACGATACCAAAAACAAATGTGACTAAGCTGGAGAGGTAGACTTGTTTTTTTTTTGGGGGGGGGGTTATGTAGTCTGGTTCTTTATATTCTTTACATTTAAATTTTTTGTGTTGTATTTCCTTCAAAATCAGACTTTATTCACCCTGATTAATTTATCTATAAACAAAACTGAAAAATCAGCGATTCATTTTGATTTTGCTGTTTTTTTTTCACAGGAGAAAGCCACCGAGGAGAGAGTTCAGAGACTGAAGCAGAGGTTCATGTCCGCCTATGATGTGACTGCTGATGGTAAACTACAGATTCAAGAGGTACGATTGCTCATGCCTCATTTATATTAGTCATAAACCAATTTAAAGATATTTCTAACAGAATGCTGCTTCAGTTAAACAAAAATGAATGGCAGCATGGAGGGTTTGGGCACAGGTTTGTTTGAAGTAGGACCGATTATAATTAGATGATAAAAGACGAATGACGGCCAGCATTACATTGTCCAAGATGTCGTACAAGCTGATATAGACTAGCTCTCTATCAGCTTGTCTTCTCATAATCCATCCTGCTGCCACTTGTTCCTCATTCATTGGGCCAGGCCATATTCTCCTGTTGCTCTGTGATCCAGACTGATGTTCTCGTGCTTATTGTTGTGTTTTTTTTTATTTTTTTATCCTGACCAGGTGAGATAAGATGATCAGTGTTAATCAGCTTATCTGATTACACTGCATATTTCTGACCTTATCTTTTCAAATCATCAAAAGTTTAATAACTGTTTTACAATGATTTTCTCAGCTCCTGTAAGAATTGCAGCTGAATCATTTCTAATTGCACATATCTTATTCCAAGTATGTTATGAAGGCTGTTCAGTGTGGCATCTGGCTTCAGGCCTGACAATAAAAAGGTTGTCTCAACAAGGCCACGTAAGCAGAAACTCTGTGAGACTGGTTGTGATCTGGACAAGCTGGAAAACAGCACTAATATATGTATTATGCGAACATTTTAAAAGTGTTTTTAGTTACTCTAAAATGTAATTACTATTATCCTTTGGCCCTCTTTTCTGTAACTTCAGCTTCCTCTCAACACAACATTTGTCACATTTGTTTTCGTCAGACATGACACATTTAAAAGCTGCTTGCTTTGAGCCTACTTCCTCTTTACACTACAGCAGCATCATCTGTCTTCAGCCTCATTCCTTTTCAATCAACCACCTTTCTCTTAAAACCATTTAAAATTAACACCAACATTGTGCAACATAAGAACTGCTGTCCAAACCATCTTGTGTTCTCAAAAGCTCCAAGGTGAAAAGAACTCAATTGTTCCTCACTCATAAAATACACATTTAATAGTTGAATGCTGCTTATTTCAGTTTTCTCTAGTAATTTACTGATTCTTACTGGTTTAAGTCGCCTTTATTATTTTCACATTGATCCCAGGCTGCAGTCTGGCTAATCAGGATATCTCATAGTCTAAGACAGTGGTTCCCAAACTTTTACTTCTGTGCCCCCCCCAGTGGTTTCCAAACATTTTCTGCGTACAAATGGCTGTCTGGTTGAAGTGACGGGGGTGTGTGTGAAAGGGCATCGACTTTTTGGGGGGCAAAATGAATGTACGTAGCTGAAAATAGACACCAACATCAGCAGCCTACAAGGTACTTGTTAAGCTTAAGGTTCTGTATTGATATTAGCTAGTCATCTTTGAGCTAACATTACCTGAATCCAACAGCTTTACTCAACTCAGTCGGTTAGTTTGGAGGGAAAAACTGTGAAAAGTTATTTGCATTTTGCTGGTTTGCTGCCGTGATTCTAACACAAACCTACGTAGCTCCGCCCAGCAGCAGCAGGTCTCCTTCACAGGTGGAAACCCAGCGCGAGCGTCGTAGCGCTCATGTTAAAGGCGGCTCGGAAAAACAGGTTACAACATGTTAACAAGGGATTAAACAGTTTTAACTGCTGATAAAAGACACAAATATGGGAAGTGTGGAAGCCTCTACTGTATCAAATTGACATATGAATAACAGAGAGTTGACCATTCTAAGGTAAAAACCCAGCGCATACAGTGTTCATGTTTTTTTGTTTTTTTTTCATCCAGACGGCTTCCCGCGCCCCCCTGCAATGACACGGCGCCCCCCCCTAGGGGGCGCGCCCCACAGTTTGGGAACCTCTGGTCTAAGACAACATAATCCTCTCCAAAGTAATTAAGTGTGCGACTTATACCAGAGGACAGAAACTATTCATTGGGATCACTCCTTTGATGAATTACACCCACAGAACCAAAGGCCTTGGCTTCCTCTAATACTGAAGGAAGAAATCAATATGCATTTTCTATTAGTGGCTTGTTACATGCAGTGATTTATTGTGGTTGAAGCATGGACGGTGAGCTCAACATGGTATACCCCTGCCTATCTGATGTTTTTTCTTTATTAAAAAAAAGAAAAAAACAGATTGTGAATCCATAACTCACAGCTCCTGCCAAGAATCAGTTCCAGCAAGTGCTGTTGTAGCAGTTTCAGATGTTTAACAGGCTACAATCTCTCTATTTCAAATCTATCTGCACTGATCTTACTTAGAGGAGCTCGGTAGTTATATATGATTGTAACTTTAAATTCATTTACATTAGAAGTTTTATGTATATGTATTGATTGGTTAGATTTATTTCATTTTATCCCATAATGCTGAAGCTATAATTTTTTGGTTTAACAAGCTTATTAAGCGTGGAGGCAGGATACTCCCTCTTCGTTCCCTCAGCAGTGCAACCAACATCCTTCTGCTTTCTGCAAATAAACTAGTTGTTATTTATATCTGTGTGTCACCATGTTTTTCTTAGTAATTATTTCTGGGTGCTTTTAAAATGTGAGCATATGAATGCTCAAATTTCATGTAGGATTTAGTTTAACAGGATATGTAGTAAAGCTTTTATATTTCACCTTCAATTCATTGTGGTTCTGATCTGTGTTTGGGTCAGAACCCAAACACAGGTTCTGACCCAACCTGTGTTTGGGTCAGTCGGTTCTAGTTGGTTCTAGTGAACCGACTAGAACTAGTCTAGAACTGAAACTCGGAGGTCTTATTGTTTTGTGCTTTTGCAGTTCTGGTCTTTATGAGAAAACCGATATGAAAGAAGCAGTTTGCCACAGAATCAACTATTTTGTTCTGACCATGCATCAATTCTTGTCCATTTTGGAGAAAGTCATACCAGCTGTGATGACCTCTTACCTATTCACCTCACAGGACTGTAGACATTTTTGGGCCAAGGTTTCCTATTTTGAGTCAGTTTGGCTCAACCATTAACCAGAAGCACAGTCAATGGAATTAGGATGTAATAAAAGCCTTTACACTAGATGTTAGGACTAAACATTTTTGTGAATTGTTTACATAGCTGACCCAAAAATACTTTCAAATTGAAACGCTGCTTGTAGACAGTTACTGAATTTGTATACTCACTTTTTTTTCTGCATTAGATTTGAGCATAATGTAGAATGTTACTTTAAATCACTCTTTGTGAAAGCACAATTGATTTGTTTGAAACAAAATCTCACATGCAATGATTTTTTTTTTAACCATGGTGGTTGATTTTATATTAAAGTGGGGCACAAAATGACTGGCACCCTTTGGAAACATCCTGGGCCGTGACTATTAAATTGCAAACAAAACTCAACCTAACAAAACACAATAAACTTTAAAGCTAAAGCTAAATAATTTGTGTGCAGCATAAAGTTTTTTTTTTTTTCCATTTTAATAACCGCACATTACAAATTCTAATAACCTCAGATTGTACCAATAATCCTTAAAGGCAACCAAAACTTTTACATTAATACCTTCAAAATTCAGATTACTAATGCTTTCTGGAAAACAAGAAAAGCTGCTGGTGTAAACAGGATGTTTAGACTACTGGTAAGCAAAATTTACAACCATTCTATCTTACACAATGTACTGTAACAGTATTTTCTTACAAACCATATTGTGCTGAAATGCATCTTTAAGTGAAATTGTTTCCACAAGTGAACTCCAGTGTTGTCACTTTTCTACTTGATATTCTGCGCGTACCAAAGGTTCAGCAGTCTTGAAGGCTTGTTTAATAAGACGTCTTTACAGATGCATAGAAGTCAAAGAGGAAGTCAACAATTTTATCTGCAAGCCACAAGATCCTGTCATAGTTGCACAAAGTGCTGGCATGCTTCCAGTGTCTGTTCACGTATATCAGCAGAAAGAGAAATGAACTACATTTAGCTGCTATTGCCCCGTTATTGAAGTGTGAAAGCTAGCATATCGAGTATAGAAAAGTTTAACGATGACCACTCTTGTCAAACTTAGTAAATGTGACTACATTGTGAACAATTCTCCTGTTGAACACATCACAGTGGTGATGTAAAGCTGCCATGTGGAGGCATTTTTACCAGCAAAGCCAGTGGAAACCACTTTCTGGTTTTATTTTAGAGCTGTGCTGACTTGGTCATCATTTACAAAAACACAAATTGGAAAATCATCCGATTATTAACTTTTTTTGGTGAAGACCTTTTGTGCCTTTAGCTGTCATCTGTTTAGAAAATGAGCTTAAGTAGTTAATACATCTAATGTGTAGAAAAGGCCTTATAGGGATGCCTCTGCAGAAAACAGCACTGTTGGTGAGTTGCCCTTGTCATGGCTTCATCTTTGTCTTCTGATGGGGTGAATCCTTTATTACCGTTCTCATCGGAGAGTTTAATCCACTAATGTAGAGCTGGCTCAATAACAACTGGAGCAGATCCAGGTCAGCTGGTGCAGAGGTCGTTCAGCGGAGGGTTTGTAAATCTTTCCTTTATGGCGTCCTGCTTAGAAAATCAAGTCGCAGTTTATCTCTTTTAAAGATATGTTTAGCTATTCCCCCTTCTGAATTACCAGATGTCTTCAATACTTTGAATACTGTCTCCCACTGTGCTTTAAGGTTTGTAACAGGTAGCAGACATCTTACACATCAAAAGCTGAATGGCTTCCTTTAAGCTTACGGAGATACAATCACTTGATGCCACTGATTCATGAAACTCTGCTCGGCTCCCGCCTACTTAAATTATCTTAAACAACGATCTGTTCCTGCCCGTTCTTTATGTGCCAACATTTTTCTTTTGCATGTTCTACGTGTTCGAACAGAAAAACGGAATAAAGCATTCACTATATATCATGGAATCAGCTCCAGCCTAAACTAAAGATGTCTGATCTTATTTCCTGGGAAGTTTGTTGAGCGGTTCTTAAAAAACATGCAACATGAGTCCATCAGTCAGTGTCATAGCTTTTAAATTGTTTTGTATTATGTTTTAAACTTGTGCATGTGTTTTCATTTTGTGCAACCAGGTTGTTGCAGATTTCTTCCCTCTTGTTTTTCCTGGTTAAATAAAGGAAAGAAAATTGAATACATGAGAATTTATTTCTTCTGTGGGGTGCACCAGTTATAGAAAGATGTCTCAATGTGACTGCAGAGTTTTTGTCGAGGCATTTTTTTTAGCAGGAAATGGTTTTAAGTAAGACTACCTATATCTTACCAAGATTAAAAGATAAAATTTAACTTGTACAGACTTGTAAAAGCCAACACTATGTGCATCTTTTCACCGAGATCTCTGCTTGCTGTCTTGTTTTCTAGCTGGCCAACATGATTTTGCCTGAAGAAGAAAACTTCCTGTTAGTTTTCAGAAGAGAAGCTGTACTGGACAACAGTGTTGATTTTATGAAGGTGAAGATAAACACATTTACATAAACATGAAAAAGATGTTGCTCAATGACGAGGTAGATTACTTTGATAGGTTTCTTGGTCTGGTAACCATCAACAGCATCTAATCTTTAAAAATACATTTACTTGAAACATCCATGAAGTTATCTTGCCTAGATCGATGTGAAGTCTCTGTAAAATGACTTTATTCAGTCATGCCTATAATAAATGGTGCTGTTCTCCTGTTGACCAGAAAAGACAGTACGAGTGCATCGCTCCACCTTTGCCTTAAAAGTTATTTCAGTTTCTTTATAATATCATCGTGGTCCAGGCAGCATACAAAGTATTGCCACATAAACCAGCCTTTCTTAAAGCGCATACTTGGACCTGGAATCTCTGGCATGTACAATTAGTCCAGTGATTCTTGAGAATAGGGACAAAACTGGTCCTATGGATAAAGCACAAAATTTGAATAAAATATACACAAAATATACAACATTTTTTCAAATATCTGACTAAACTAACCTGGGTCATGTGAGCACAACAATGTATATTTTCCTGAATATTTTTTTTTATTTTAAACATTGTAGTCAGTGGATGATGCCTGTAAAATTCCTTGTCCAGGAGCAGAACTCAACACATTACAATAGTTTAAAACAATTAAAGAAATACTAAAATTATATATTGTGACAAGTAGTAATATAAATAATTATAAAAGTATCAATGAATTGAATTTAAAATAATTTTTAGATATTTTCCAACTCCATTGAAATTTGTCCCTAGTTTTTGTCAACACCATCAGAAATGAAAAGAATGTAAAAAAAATCAGGCATTATTGGGGGGCACCAGAACTTCTCAGGCCCCCATGACCTCTTCCTTTCTCTTCCTTTGCTAAGAGGGCTAGTTAGCTCTGGTTAGCTTAAGTTATTCTTTAGTTTTTTTCTTCTGTTTTATTCCTAAGTTGCTTGTCAACTCCATAACTGACAATTTACAAAACTTTGATGACATTTTGTGAAATAAAAGCTTAATTTTGGTATAATGTAAAGATTTAATGGATCTGATGAGCTACAATACGGCCTCCTTCAGAATAACATCATATAAATTGAGGTAGTTTGGCTTTTTGTCAACTCCGT
>NW_015113802.1:69364-184381 GCF_001443285.1 Poecilia latipinna
CCAGGAGCAGAACTCAACACATTACAATAGTTTAAAACAATTAAAGAAATACCAAAATTACATATTATCACAATTAAGTATAAGTAGTCATATAAATAATTATAAAAGTATCAATAAATTGAATTAAAAATCATTTTTATATATTTTCCAATTCCATTGAAATTTGTCCCTAGTTTTTGTCAACACCGTCAGAAAAGAAAAGAATGTAAAAAAAATCAGGCATTATTGGGGGGCACCAGAACTTCTGAGGACCCCATGACCTCTTCCTTTCTCTTCCTTTGCTAAGAGGGCTAGTTAGCTCTGGTTAGCTTAAGTTATTCTTTAGTTTTTTTCTTCTGTTTTATTCCTAAGTTGCTTGTCACAACAATGATGTGTCAACTCCATAACTGACAATTTACAAAACTTTGATAAAATTTTGTGAAATAAAAGCTTAATTTTGGTAAACTGTAAAGATTTAATGGACCTGATGAGCTACAATATGGCCTCCTTCAGAATAACATCATATAAATTGAGGTAGTTTGGCTTTTTGTCAACTCCGTCAGATGTCAACTCCATCAGAGTTTTTCTGACTCTTTCAGTGAAATTGTTGTCAAATCTCACTTAAATGTGCAATTAATTCATTTTAATGTATTTTACATAAATTGCATTACTTCACATGTATCAAGTTTTTCATTTTACTCACTAGTTTGTCACCACCTTCAGTTCTGTGTCAACTCCGTCATGCACTGTCAACTCTGTCAGATGGACTTTTGTTGTTTTTTGTTTTAAATAGTATTTCTTTTGTTTCTTGAGAAGCATTTGTCTGGAAAATGAGTAAAATATCAGTAATGGGGTATTTTAAAAATCATTTTATATTTATTTTTATCAGATGTTGATGACAAAGTTCTGGGTCAGGTCGATTAAAAATGTAATTAAAAAAAGATGTTGCAACTGGGAGCCTGCACCTTAGCATTAAAACCCATTTTGTCCCTATTCTCAAGAATCACTGAGTCACTGTCTTGAAGAAATGTCTAGATGATTAGAAATTTGCTTTGTAAACAACTGAACTCTGAAAAGGGTAAGAATGCATAAAACTGAATTTGTGAATAAATAATCAGTACAGTCTAACAGGTTTTGACAGTTCATTGAATGGAGACTTGTCATTTTTCATTCTAGACTGTATGTAGCTTTTTATGTTTCCCTGCGTCAGTAAACTTAATTTCAACTGATGGTTTATTAACAGGCTTTTGTTGAACTGCTGAATCAGGCATCTTAAAGCAGTAAACATCTAAAACATGCAGGGCTTGAGGATCAGGGTTGAAGAACACTGATATAACTCTGGGTACATGCTATTTTCCAAACATTTTTTATTTCATTTTTTTTTTTTTAACCTTAGTTTGGTTCGACTTTAAATGTAGCTCATTTCTTTGCTTAGTACTGTCTGTTTCCGACCTTTAGCCTTTCATAGGAATCATCTGGACTTTTGATTGTGAAATTTGGGAACCCAGACTCTGAACATTTTGGCTAGCACTGTGTGCACAAAAATGAAAAGTTTCATTGTGTGTGGTCAACATTGCATTTTGTCTAACTTTTTTCCAGTGGTCAGACTATATATTCAAGTCGGTAATATTATTTTATGGTTGTGTTCAATATGTTGACCTCTTCTGACACATACATCACTAACTGGAGCTTAAACTCGCTGATTGAGAATTGTTTTTTTTTTTTTTTCACAATGCAACTGAGCTGTCATTCTTAGCTTAAAAAGAACTGGAATTACTTCACTGGCTGAAATACTTTCTTTTTGCTATAAATAACATTTTTTGATTTGTGTTGCTGTGTCCACTGCAGATATGGAGGAAGTATGACATCGACTGCAGCGGCTACATATCAGCTCAGGAGCTGAAGGTGAGACTCATCAAAGACTAGCATTTTTTTTTTTTTTTTTTTGTATCTTAGATATGATGCAGCTTATTTCAACATTTTCTTAAGAACATGAATAGTTAAAAATACAGTACTTACAGCATTTTTGGAAAGGATATTCCCACAATGGGTAAAGTTGCACAGTTAAAATTATTTCATGTGTGTATATGTGTTTTGTTGGCACATGCTTGAATAGGTCTTGGTCTAAAATAACTTCAAACTTCCTACTAGTAATGAATGCCAGGAAGCAATTAGCCGAGGCTAATCGTAGTAATGCTAAAATGTACATTAAATATTTAAGTTGTACACCTTTTTAATGTATTGATTATGGAAGGGAAAAAGTATGTTTGTTAATGTCGAATAGAAAAGACAGCAATGATCTGAGAGTAACTGTAACTGTTGCTTCTGCAGGGAATCGAGCTCAATGATTGAAAATGTTTTTTTTTTCTTTGTGGTTTTTCTTCTCCCAGGCCTTTTTGAAAGATTTATTTCAGCAGCACCACAAAGAAGTGTCCCCTGATAAACTGGAAGAATACACCGACGCAATGGTATAAAAACTATCTGCCTCAGTCTCAAGACTTAGTCACACTTTTTTAAAACTTGGCTGATTGTCCAAGTCAAAAAGCTATACAAAATTGTTTTATTCAAATGAATTATTAATTTTAACACTGTATGTCAGGCAGTATTTGTTTTATTTGTTTAGTTAGTGCAATTATTGTTCATCTTTTTGACTGAGCATATTTTCAGAGATGAGAACATCTCTCATTATGCAAAGATATTATTCTACAAACTCAAATGTACATCCTCCTGTTAGAGTTGAATCTTGCTGTTATGGATTATCTTGTATAAAAACCAAAAAGGGAATTAAAAACATCAAACTTTTTCTTTTTTTTTCACAATTACTGTTGGTATAATCAATTTTATTAATTTTGGGGGAGAGTCAACATTTGAAATTAGTTTTCTGATTTTATACATTTACATTTTGTAACAGTCTATAAAACTAAGCAGAGGTATAGCAGAGGTGAATTTCCTGTGCTTATGAAAATGAACAAATCCTTTCTTTTCAGATGAAAGTATTTGACAAAAACAAGGATGGCCGTTTGGATCTCAATGATTTAGCCAGGTACATTTCTGCAAAGATTTTGTGCTAGAAGCTGACAACAGAAAGCTTTCTAAAACATAACAGTGTTGGTTTAATTTCCTGTTATGATTAATTCAATTAATATTTGGGTTTATACTGAAGGATCTTGGCTTTGGAAGAGAACTTCCTGCTTCAGTTCCATATGGATGTAAGTATATTAGTCTTTTTAAAGGGGCATTATTATGTATTTTCGTTGCACATGCTGCCATTTTATAGCACAGTCAGTGCTATGAAATGGCATTGATTGTGCAATGCCATTGCTGAAAAAATGGCATTGCTGAAAACAAAAAGTATTTTTTCAGTTATTGTAAAAATGCTTTTTATATCAAACTTAAGTTAAAAGAAATTTGACTTCACATTTTAACGCCTTGGAATTGAGCCTCTGTTTCTTTAAGAAGCTCTTGCTCTTCCCCACACTGCCATACCACAATATTCCTCTATCAAGGGACACTATCAGGAATACCATCAAAACGTTTTTGACCAGCGTTTCAGTGAGAAGTAGCTTGTATGATGAACTCAGCAGATTCCACCAGATGTTTGCTAATTGCTGCTGGCTAGTCTGAAGGAGCAATGTGGAGTAATCGCAGGGGAGGTGTGCTCTGTGAGGCAGAAGCTCGGCTTGGAGACTCTGGGATCAGCACTCTGTGGTGTGACTGAATGTTGATTTTTCAAAGCAACGCTCGGTTTCACTACTTGTTTTCTGAACCCATAACTGTTTGGCCTGCTGCTCCTCTGGCTAACAGGGGAGATTAAAGGATTTCTCAAACATGCATGAGAGAATCAGAGCAACACTCCAGGTATGTTTTGATGAGGGAGTGACATTATAACATTATTCTACATCTCAAAAAAGTTGACTTTACTTAATACAGCCCCTTTTAAAAACCAATGAAGCCATAAAATAAACCCAATTATCTAGTTTTACTTTCATATTTGTTTGATTAAAGACGTGTTCTAATTTTCTTTAAGGCTTCCAGTAAAGAGGAGAGAAAGAGGGACTTTGAGAAGATCTTTGACCACTATGATGTTGTAAGTCCCTCTGTGGGAAATTATCTTCTGCAAAACCATCACTTTTATGTGTTTAGGTTATCCAACAAATAATGAAAGGAAAAAATGTAAATGTACATCTTACAGACGGATTTTTTTGTAACATTAAGTACAGGACGGAGGAAATGAATCTACTTTAATTTTGCGTGAGAAAATGAAATAAGATAAAACGGCTAAAATGTGATGAAGTCATGCTCTGGTTCATTATATCATGTAAAATCAGAACTCTTGAACAGGCTCACGTTTCGATTGTGAAACCAAATGCCTGAGAACCTTTTCTGCTCATCCATCATTTACTCTCTGAATGAAAATCTTCAAGGCCACCAGTTTTGTTACTGAACCTGCTGGCTTTGACAGAGACGATGTTCAGAATAGCAGGAACCAATGCAATTAATGTTAGCAGAATGCAGAATGTGTGAGAGACTTGCATCTTCGTTTTTATGCTTGTATGATCTGATTTATCAAACTCTAGGAAAAGTGTGAATGGACAAAAGTCTGATCTGAGTTTAGCTGGAGAACAAGTACTGCATACCTGAACCGTTGCCATAAAGAGACACAATTTTCTACAGGTTTGAGATGTTTCACACAGAAAAATTTGTTTAGACCGAGTCTTTGGGAAAAATTATTTTTAGTTTTTTAAGGTCTTTGAAAACCTGTTTCAATACAAGCATAATATTTTTATTACAATATGTTTTTTTGTTTTGCTTTGTTTGTTTTTACAATTCTGCATGGAAAAATGACACTAATGACACTGAAGTTCTCTGGGATTTTGGAAAAGCCTATAATTATATTTTTGATGCGATATTATTCTGCCACTGTGCCGTCTTTGGGTTTTCTTCTGTCTGCTCATGTTCCCTCCCTCTGGTTATCCATCTCCAGAGTAAGACCGGAGCCCTGGAAGGTCCTGAGGTGGATGGTTTCGTCAAAGACATGATGGAGCTTGTCAGGGTAGGAGTCCTAGTTATTCTTTTTCCTCTGTAAAATTTTGTAAAACCATTTTAAACTATTCTATTGGTATTTTCTAAGACATTTCCTGATGTGTATGCAAGTATATCACTTCATTTTTTCGATTCTGCGTCACTTCTCGACAACCTGGGGTCTGCTGTTGCATCTTAATTTCCTCTTAATTTTGAGGGTATAATGTGATTCACCTCCTGATGAAAAGCTAAAAACAGTAAAACATTTTTCCTCCATTATTAATCTCTCACTCACTCATCAGTGCTCTACTTCTTGCCTTCTGTCTACTGCAGCCCAACCTGACGGGTCCCGATCTTGACAAACTGCGAGCTGTTCTGTTGCGTCACTGCGACGTCAACAAGGATGGCAAGATTCAGAAAAATGAGCTGGCTTTATGTCTGGGAGTGAAACCAAAACCTTAGAAAAACCTCCGTAACAAATTCCTCTTATGAAACGCTGATTGTATGGTGTACTTCTGATAATAGTGGAATGTTATCCACATAATCTCGTTCCTTTTTCATGCATCAAGTTTAACCTAAACCTTAAATAACAGAATGAACTTTATGACAAATTAGACTCTCTGACTTGAAACTGGGTTTCTAAGGTAGTACTAGGCTTGTGTTCGCTGGTGTAAGATGTTTGCAATTAAGGGTAACTTGGTGTGCTGGTCAACAACGTGAAAGTGTCTCTTTTGAAGTGAAAACTTGCTGAATATAAAGTTCTCTGTAGAGCCTTTTGCATTTGCATGTTTCTATAAAAATGTAATGGTATGTTGTATGGTGCATAATATACAGTAATGGACTATAAAGAAAATAAACAATGACAAGTGATGGCATATTAATGTTTGTTTGTCTTCTTTCCCTTCAGCATCTCCACTGGATATTATAAAGAAATGTAGAATAAAAGTCTTTCAAATGCATTTGGAGCTGTAAAAGTCAAATCTGTTTCATTTGCCAGAAAGAAAACATGGTAATTTGCATTTAGATATAAATGTGGTAAATATTTGAAATGGATTTAATTGCAGGAGCAACAGAAAATACTACAAGCAATGAAACATTTTGTTTTGAACATTTTCTCAATAACCAAAAGTGGGGGGACCCAGCAGAAAAAGTCTGGGAATCACAAACTTAAAAGAAATCATTTATATTTTTTCAGGTTATCTTTGATAAATCTGAAGGTTTTTCTCCGCATTGTACAAATTTAAATATTTGGTGACTTTCAAGTGCAGATGAATGAGATGCCATGTTCTAAGTTTGAGAGACAATTTAAACCACGTAGCTGGAAGTCCTTTCAGTGACTAACAGGAACCTAATGGTGCAGACCCTAAAAGCTTTCTCCACCAGACCGAGATGCACTCAGAGTCAAAGCCAACATGGTGTGTGATTTTTTTTATATGGTCTCCAGTTATTCATATGTGTATTTCAATTATACAGAACACCACCAGCACTGCGAATAGTTTAAATGCATTTTTACTGTACAGGACATGGCTTTAGTGTCTTGTGTACCGTGTAGCGGTACAGTTATTGGATTACGATTGTGTTTGTGTGGGAGGAGGAGCTGAGACGCATGCAGCTGCTGCAAAGCAAACACTTTGAGATCAGTAGGTGTTAACAGTTGCAGCGAGGCTGGAGTAAAGACTTGAATGAAACAAATTGTCATCAAGGTTAAAGCACTGAATGGCTCAGAATCAGAGGAGCTATAGTGTACTTTCTTTTGTCACTTTCTTTTTCTTTTTATGCAAAAAATTAGAAATAAAATTGACTAAAGCTTCACTCTTAGATTTTATTATATGGGGAATTAGAGTTATGCTCTATTAGTTTGATTCTTGTATTTTCTGATTATTTGGCTCAACTTGTTATGAGCTGTGTTGCTAGTATGACTTCTGACATTTATTTTCAGTCCTTCTAATCTAAAAAGTTCACACTTTTTTTTTCTTTTTTCTTTTTTTTTTTTTGCAAGTAGGCTTGAGAAACAAATCTCAAAGTGAAACCGCTGTCAACCAATGTTATTCTCGGACAATAAGGAAACATTTCACTCTAATGTAATGATCTATTAAAACACATCTCATCTTCCTAAGAGCTTCACTTAAGGCCTGGCATATGAACTGAAGACCTGAACATCAGAAGCATTAACGCAAATGCTGTATCCTTCAGTAATGGAATAACTATATCATTAATCTCAGCCTGAAGATTTATAGCAATGCGCTGTCTCTCTAGCCACTATGAGTATATTTATTAGCAATATATTCAATGTTGATAATAAACTAATGCAAAGACATCTATATATTCTATATTTAGATTTGAGGAGGCGTTCTCAAAACTGAACATCTGTCAAGCTTATAATGTGTGTGGAAAAGAATACAAGAATGTTCTTAATGCTGTGCAATGCTGCCCTCTAGTGGCAAAACTACAGCCTTGTAAGCCTTTGAAGGGAACGTTCCATTCATCCCTCCATTATTTAAGGTGGAGGGGTGCTGGTGCTTATCTCCAGAGGTCAACAGGCGAGAGGCGAGGTACACCCTGGACAGGTCGCCAGTCCACCATAGGGGAATGTTTCAATCAAATTAGAATTAATATGATCATGTTCATATCATTGTTTTTATAATACCTGCACCTTTCTTACAGCAGGAACGTCATCATATTCGCACCAAGTAGATTTAGATCAGCTGTGAGCTTGCTACCACCAACTGTTGACTGCAAATAGTTTCAGCTTTAATCTGCCTGGAGCAAATGCTTGTCATCACATTATGTGTTCATCTTTTGCAGCTTGCAGAAAGATGAACAGCTTGCTTAGTGGCACCATATGCTTTTTGACTGAAAACATTGACTGGTATCAAGCTCTTCACTTTGACACAAGACTCTTTCTTGTCTGTCTTTGGGTCATTCTCTTTGAGTAAACAGCAAGCAAGAAAAAGTGCTGTAAGCTTAGAGAGAGAGCATAGATATTCAAAGACGGGGCCAATTGTATCATCCATGCAAAGTGAACATAAAGTTATTGGCACCAATAAGTCAGGCGATGGCCATGCACCTCCATGAAGGTTTCACAGGAAAAGATAAATTATTGCACTGTTGTAACTTCTGTGAAGTTATATCAGTCAGGTTCAGGTTTAGCAACAGGACTGAAATGTATATATGTTTTTAATAAGCAGTCATTTCAGTTACAGAGCTGTCTGCTGCAGTTTGCAGCAGAGGGTGTGCCACAGCTGCTCTTAGTTTACAATGTAACTGTTTTTTATTTCCTTTATCCATCCCAAAATCTTTGCGCTGCAGAACTTTTTGCTGCATATGCTCCATTCTCTGTCATATTTATTATGCTCAGCGAGCTTAGTGAAAACATCAGGATATTTAGTTTGCACCAACAGAGAATTTGGGATAAGAACCTGCCTTTGCTCAGCCTACATCAAGAGGCTGACAGAACATAAGACATTAATAAATAAAAATAATTGATATTATGATATCATATGTTGTCCTGACTCGAGCATTTTCTTAAAGGATTTCAAATGATGATTAGCTCTATATTTTCATTTTCAACCCTGCAAAAGAAACTTCAAAATAAAAGAAATGTCAGAGATCTAAGGTTTCCAAGAACCCCCTCTTCCAGGAAAGAAGCTGCCAGTTCTCATTTTGAGAAAGCACGCTACGATTTTCCCCATCCCATAAAACGCATCTTGAGGTTTTTCCATGCAATACGTTTTAGTAGTGGAAAGCCACCCACCATAGAAGACAGTTGCCTGACTTTCTGTGATGCAGTTCATGTACAGTGGCATGGAGCAAATAAACTCTGGGTGAGAGATTTGTGGGGGCCCCCCAAGCTGTTATTTCCACTGACTGGCCACCGCTTGTAAAGAACAGCCAAATGACCACTGAAGACCTGACACATGAATGACTGGCAATTTATTGCAAACACGTCTTTGGACATGGAAGACATAAGAGACGGGTTAAAGCAAAAAAATAAATAAAAAATCTGTTTGAAAGTAGGCTGTAAAGTAAAAATTTTAAAAGGCATGCCTCTCCCACACACATAAAACTCTCTAAAACTCCAGGAAAGGAAGGGAATAACTCAACTCCAAACCTACAACGACATGGATGCCCACCTAAGCTGATGATGGATGATCCAAATGGAAGACACAGTGCACAGTTATTTGGTCTCTGATTAGATGAGAACAAAATTAAACTTCTTGGCTTTAAAAATGAAATGTTTTAATGTAACACTGCCCCCTAAGCGCACTGTCTCCACTGTTAAAGTCTGGTCAGGATCAATAGGAGGATGAACAGAGCTGCATGCATGGTCACACGGGGACAAAACATAAGGAAGGTAACAAAAGACGTGAGATCACAGCGGTATTTCACCTTCCAGCATGATAATGAGCCTAAACACACGTCCATTTACTTTTGAGTCTGTGGAGTAGTTGTACAAAACACTGAACCGAGAAGGCCTGAATAAATGTATGCCACACATTTCAGATTTTAATTTGAAGGGGGAAAAAACCATTAACTTTACATTTCCTTCCTGCTTATGGCCCTAGTGTGACAAAAATTTGTATAATTGATTGTGATAACAATACTTTTGTAAAACACAGAAAAACTTGAAAAGAAAAACATTTTCCCATGTTGTGACTCTAAAGCGTCCAGCTTTGTAACAACATCATGTGACCATAATTACATCATTCTGGGATGTAGAGTGCAAACTTTGCATCCTTCTTCAGGTCTCCTTCCAGTGTTTGGATCCATATGACTTGTCGCATATGGCTTACAGCTGGTGAGGTGACAGACTCCAGTTCAAAATGCAATGATATCCCGATGGAGCTCTTCTCAAGTGTTTGCCAAGCTAGCAAGTTAAGTCAAAACATGCTTTTTATAGGATGAACTAATTTAAGCTGCAGGATGTAACTCGTAATAATAGCATATAAAAAACATGAAAAAAAAAATCATAAAACTACAGTGTAAAATATACATTCAAATGAACAAGGAAAGGGGTGAATCTTCACAACACTGTGCCACACACACTGCTGACCACAAACATTAGTTTGTGCGCACCATGTTGCCTGAGTATCCATGTAAACAGAGGCATCCTCTGTGTGGCCTGACCACACGCTGACGGCTCGAAGCTCCAAAGTAGAGTTCAGCTCCAACAGCTTGCAGGCCTCTGATAGTAAATATTTGAAATCACGTGACCTGTTGTTGTCTGAAGCTAAACTGTCTAAATTGGAGGATGACTCAAATCTTTCCAACATCTTCTGTTGCTGCCACATCCTTTTCGAATGTGATGCATATACCCCCATCCCCACTATACGCTGCTCACAGACAACTTCTCTGAGTCGTCTGTTTTTGTTGGCTTAACCCTTTCATGCATAAATTATGATCCTTTGTGTCAAGATTTTTTTCCTTTTTTATTAAGGCATTAAAAAAGGTGTTTTCATTAAATTTTTTTAGGTAATCAATTGTAATTTCCTCCAAATAAGAAGTTGCTATTTGAAAAATACATCAGTAGTATTGTTCTTTAGGGGTTATCTGATGTCACAATATGTTTATACCTGCAAGAGTCATCTTCAATAGAAGGAGGGATCGGGTCGGTTGGCATGCTTTTTTGTCTGTCGGCCATATTGAATTTAACAAAAATAATTTCTTGCATTTGCAGCTGATGGTCAGTAGTTGATAGAGTATTTTATGATGCATTAGGGTCTACTTCAGTGGTCTGTGTGCATTTACAACATAAAAATCAACAAGAAGCACAAGAAAATGGCTTTTAGACAGCTGTCCACTGTGGTGACCACTATGCATGAAAGGGTTAAGAAAAACGCTTGTCTGTAGCCAACAATTGCCTTGTTTAAAGAAACATAGTTGCCCACAGATAAATGTAACAAAGAAGTAGAAGATCAAGTGAAATTGTAACTTCACTCTGCCATTAACATAAGCTGTCAGGAAAACGAGACGACATAGAGAGGAATGCTGGATTCTCCAACTACATAGTTTCAGTGGTTTTAATGTATGTGATACATAACTCCCATTTACATGTGACCCTCTCTTGATATGTGATCTCCTATTTGGTACAAATGGTCACTTGTTCCTCTCTTCTGCTGCTGGATTTCATAGAGAACACCGACTTAGGTGGGTTACAGAAGCTGAAATCTCAACAGACTAGACAAACAAAGCCATCTTGTGAAGTTTGACATTCTTCAGCTTCCACCGTCAAAACTGTTGAAGGAGCACTGAATCAAGATTTTTGGCAAAGCTAGCAAGCATTCAGTCAGAACTGTGCAAAGAAAGCTTACCACTTTTTGCCTTAACTCAGAGAGAAAGCCTACTGTGAATGACCAGCAAGTCTATGCCAAATTTTTTTTATGCATATGGAGGTAAAACATTTTCCAGAAGTCCTATGCAGATGTTATATAGAGCGCCAAGAGTGATGTAGTACATAGATGTTTGACTATGCCAAACTAAAGTCAAGTAAATGTCTTCAGTCTGGCACGAAAAGACAAGAAACTTAATCCAGTAAAAACAGAAATATAAAAACGCTGACCTCCTGCATTTGCCTTTGGAAACACATTCAGGGTACAAAGAGTTTATAGCTTTTCACATTTTGCAACAGCCTAAAATCTAAATGTATTTTATTTTCACCATATCTAATTTCTGAACTGGAGCTAGAACTATTCCACAAATCACGTCTCAGCTTTTTTTACATGTTCAAACGTCCTGTATCGATGTGCGGGCCTGGTCGACGTGCGTCAAGTTCAATATTGCGTAAGAAGTATTTATTAATGTCTGGGAAATAAATACAGATTGTGAAAGCTGCTGCTGTACCTAAACTGAAAAAAAATAGGTGCTGAAAAAGAACCTTGAAACTCCTTAAACCAGATGTGCCGACAGTGATGTTATATTCCCAGCCTCATAGTCATCCTTGACATACGTTTCCACTGTGAAGCTATTTAAAGAAACAGAAGCAATTCTGCAGGGAAAAAGAGGTTTTCCTTTGTGACCTACCAAGTGGGGGAGGTCAAAGGTTTGAAAATAAGGAAACCAGCAGGATGCATGTAAAGCGCAGTAATTCAATCTTCAGCGAAGAACAAACCCACATTGCTGTTACGTTATAGATTTATTCTGTTTTGCTTTTTCTCACATGTAAATTTCAGATTTAAAAAAATCACACAAAGATGAAGTGAGCAAAAGCAAAAATAAAGTATGATGATTTGTGTAGAAAACTAGACAAATGTAAATGTGACGTAAAGCGTTTGACCAAACCATCAACCCCCAAAATTAAGGGCAAATACTTTTTTCATCACACTCTAGGGAAGCACTAAGGTAAAGTTGTATTAATTACTGAATAATCCAGTGCAGCACCAACCAGACATGACTAATTGACAACGACCATGTCATGTGTTAACTAAAACAGCTGGATGTTAGAAACATTTTGTGTTGATCGTCACGTCTTTGAAGGAATTTTACAACAAAATGTGACTTTCGACCTCACCCAAATCTGTGCAACCCCTTCACCACTCCTTCCTTTCTGTCGTCATGGCAGCAGCGGGACCTCTCTGGTATATAAGGTCCTCCTCTCCTGAGTCGTGAGCCACAGCGACAGAGTTCAGCCTTCTGCATCGCTACAAAGTGCTGGGGAGATTAAACCCCCAAACAAAGGGATTTAATGGACTTTTTCTTCACTAATATTTTTAACTTTGTACTGCATGACAAGAAGATGACAAATCTTTCAGCTGTTTTAGTTTTTTTCATGACTGCACAGGTAAGAGATAAATTCACTTCTGCTGTTAACACTGTAAGTCTGACTAAAGTTTAAGTTTGGTCAACATCTTGTTTTTTGGTTGTACGTTATTTACAAGAGAAAAAGATATGAAATATGGGAAATGCTCAGTCACCTCTTGGTTGTCTGGAATGACTCTGGGACCTTAAAACAAATCCATTCTGTCCTCCGCTCAGACATTCACAGTGATCGGGGCTCAGACGTGTCCTCGGCGATGCCTGTGTCCTGCGGAGCTTCCCGTGTGTCTCCCCGGGGTGCCCCTTGTCCTGGACGACTGTGCCTGCTGTCTGGTTTGTGCAGGTCAGAAAGGCCAAGCATGCTCAGAGATGAAACCCTGTGACACAATTAAAGGGCTGCAGTGTGATTACTCAGTGGATGTTCACAAGAGAACTGGCATCTGTGCGGGTGAGTCAGCTGCACATAATCGTCAATAGCCATGACGATTATGGTGATTTTAAAAAATTATCTCGCTGTTTTGTCTCTTTCCTCCAGTCAGTGTGGGTAACGTGTGCGTTTTGGAGGGTTTAGTCTATCAGCATGGCCAGATCTTCTTCCCGAGCTGTAAATACCAGTGTGTGTGCCAGAATGGCCAGATAGCCTGCATTCCTCGCTGCAACCTGGATGTTATGCTTCCTGGGCCCGACTGTCCAGTCCCACGCAAGGTCCAGGTTCCTGGAGAATGCTGTGAGAAGTGGGTGTGTGAGCCCCAGACAGAAGCAAGCGCACTGGGCGGCTTTGCCATGGCCGGTGAGTGAGTGGACAACGTTCATGTTTCTAGTGTTCTTAGACTAATGTAGAAGCAAAAAGATAAGTGGAAAAAAATAGGAAACCATGGAGAGTGAGAAATAAGAAGAATAAACTAATCATGTTTCAACTAGTTTGGTAGAAGAGTTGAGCAAGTACTTGAGAAAATCAAGTCTGTTTTCTCCCAGGATATCTTTTCCTCGACAGCAGGACGTTTTAACACAATTCAACCTTTTGTTGTCGTTTTTTTTTTTGTGCTCATTCAGCCTTTCGTCAAGAAGAAACTGTAGGTTTTGGAAGCTGGGACCCCAGGCTAACCTGCATTGAGCAGGCCACAGAGTGGGGGGCCTGCTCTGAAACATGTGGCATGGGGGTCTCCACCAGGGTCACAAACAAGAACAATCACTGTGAGATGGTGAAGCAGAGTCGGCTGTGTATGATTAGACCCTGTGAAGACCTGCAGGGACAATTGACTCAGGTTGCACTAATGGTAAGATTCATTCAATAATTAATTAAGTTAGCAGATAATCCCTTAAGCTCCAGAGAAATATATATTAGACAGTAGAAAAACAGAAGGTCCCTGAAGGAGCCTTCTGATTAACCACACCCTCCAATACCCAATACTTATACATTCTAGCTAAATCGAGCACTATAACTCACGTTAGCATAATAAATAACATTTTCTATTAATAGCAAAAAAGTAGCTTTTCTGTAGTTAGAATATAACATTAATATTTCTTCATCCCCAAGCAGAGAGACAGGAGATGCCAGAGGGTGGTGAGGAGCAACAAACCTGTTCACCTTGAGCATGAGAACTGCACCAGTATCCTGGCCTACAAGCCTCGCTACTGCGGCACCTGCACAGATGGGCGCTGCTGCACCCCCCACAAAACCAAGACCACTCTGGTGAAGTTCCAGTGTCCCGACAACAGAATCAGACGCAGGCCAGTCATGGCAATCCTAACCTGTGTCTGCCACACCCATTGCCCTCAAGACAACGTTGCATGGGAGCCATCGCTGCTCCTGTACGGTGGCATGACAGGAAGATGAGTCCAGGTTGCAGCTAACGACAAAATATGGGCTGTGTTGAGTCCTGAGTATTAAGAGCCAGCACAATATTTGATGCTGCCGATTATATATATATAAAAAAGAAAAGAAATGAGGAAAAAAAGACAGACCGGAACTAAGGCAAAAGCAAACTTTTAAAATACATATTACTAATGTTGTGGCAACTGATGAGTCAGACTTAACTGGGCACCACAAATCAATTAACACTGTTTTGGTCTGTGGAAACAGTGTTAAAAAAGGGCATCTCATGTCATTTTGAAGGAATATTTTGACCTGAAACACAAAGCGAATCACCATGTCTGTATCTCTGCACGAGAGAGATTTCATTTTAAATGAGTTATATCCTGTGGACAAAAATAATCAGTATGTATTATTACTGAGTTCTGTAGAAGCACTTAAGCAATGATCTCAAAAGTGCTGCATTGATTTCCTAACAGATTGTGCTTGCTAGCTGTCTTTTTAAGTTGTATGTTTATTTTTAAAATATCACTTAAAACGGTAAAGTGTAAAAAAAAAAAAAAAAAACTTCCTATTTCTAAAATAAAAAAATAGTTTATCCTGAAGGAAGAAACTACAGATTTAATGCACTGTAAAATAAGCAGCAAAATCTTGAATCTTTATTGAATCTTTATTTATATACTGTTATTCACTCTGATAAACTAGAAAGACCTTCAGATGCAAGATTTGTGAAAGAGGTACAATTATTTTCACCAAAAACTCTTTATCTCCAGGTCGCATAATTGGAATAACTGAGATGTGCACCTTGATATGAATCCCACTAGGGGCTCACCACATGAATGAGAGGTCACTGTTGTGTCCGACTGTCATTTTTGACGTCTCTCTGAAATACTACCCTTGTTGTAAAATAAATGTTTTTAATAAATGTTCACTTCTTAGAAGCAAAGAAGGAACAGTTTTTTTATCAATGTTATTTTTTTTGTTTTTCATTTGATCTAGTTTATTTTTCTTCTAATAATAATGTACTAATGTATTACAAATACTAATGTATTTGTGATACATTAGTACATAGCTTGTTTGTGATAACTTGTTTGACTGAGTGTATCAAATGCACAATGTTAATAATATATGTTCAATGTGGTGCTTGGTTTTATCTTTGACTACTGTTGCTTGCTTACTCTTGTTTTTCCTAACGTTTCAAAAATTAAAATAAACATCCTAGTTTAAAGATATATCTAATTTTAAGTAAATTGATTATATTTAGTGTCAAAGTTTAACTACACTCACTGGCAAAAAAAAAAAAGATTTGAGGGTAAATGAGAAGAAACCCAACCATGCACTCACATACGCATATTAAAATATACATTTGAATACATATACATACATATATACATTTGCACAAAAACAAAAGGAAAACTTACTAAGTAGCAATCTATTTAATGTCAGTCTTTTTTTTTCATTAACTTTCTGGAAATTAGTTTCCATCAGCCTGAAAAATCAAACTTAGTTTCGACATAAATCCTATTGCAAACCTGTGAATAAATCTATTTTTTTAAAGTTTTAATCCCAGTTTGTCCAGAAGATTAAAAATTACAATGTTATATCTGCCTGTTGATCATTGATAAGAATGAATGTATAAATCCCACCCAGGCCCACCTTGATTTTTTCAGGACCTGCGTAAGGAGGCTATCCGGCCCCTTAGAGGTGGGGAATCACAAATTTAAAGAACCTTAATGTGTGACAGTTTTAAATGCAAAATATTTTCACTTATAAATGAAATCCAATGAAATATTTCCCAAAGGCTTTGAAGATGGATCTCTTCCTGTAAAGGCTTTACCGTGATTTCCATGTCATAGGAAACTCTGAGTCCCTCCAAACTCTGAGGTTGTTACCCTCTGACATCTTTCCTTGACCCCAAACGGTAAGGTCACAATGTAAGAAAACTGAAACTTCCCTTTAAGACAGCTAGTTTTCTTTAGTGGGAAGTCAAACGTTAGTCTGAATCTGAATCTAGCACTGTGGTGAATATATCAACAAACAGCTCAGTCTCTGCAAGGAAGATCTCTGTGATATGTTTTGTTTTCACTATTTACATACTTCTGAAGCACTTAAGAAAAATCAAGGCTGACCAAAACGTTGTAAAACATTTTAATTACAATAAAAATGTATTTAAAAGAAAACTGTAGGTCCAAAAAGAAATTAAGATACATAAAATCACATTCGCGCCCTAACCCTAGCCCATTGCAAATAAAGCCCCAGCAACATCTTATAATGCATGTAAAAATTATTAATGGTTTAATAACCTTTTTGATCTTGTTAAACAATGCACAAACTGTAAAGACAGATTTTTTTAAACCAACCATGTGTATACAGTGCTTAGTCCATACCACTTTCATAAAACCCCATAAAACACTATTTTACTTTAACTATGTGTATAGATTACATCTTCAATCTACACAGAAATCCAAAGATAAACAGAAATACAATAAATGGAAAAAAATTGAATGCAAACCTTAAATATGTATATTGTATTTCTGATTTATGAATCAGTTTACTGATTTTATGACAAACTGCACCATCAGGTCTCCATAAATCCCTGTCTGAATTTGGTTTATCTTCACATACTGATGTATAACATTAGACAAAAGATCACAAACACACCAAGCCCCAAGAAGAAATTTTCTGAATCTCTCTGCACAAAGTTAAAAGGCTCACATTGCCTGGGAACAAAGCACAGTAAGATCTGCTCATTGAATTGACTGCCTGTAAGTTTGTGCATCAGGATGTCATTATCTGGATCAAGGAAAAGTACAAGCCCATAGTCATAATCTATAAGCACCAATATTCTCTTAGTGTTCCTCCTAACTCTAAACCTTGCAAAGCAGCATCCATCCCAGCTTGGTGGGAATGTCATTGTCTTTAAAACTGACTCTCTAACTGCTGCTAAATCACATTCATCTAGCCTATTGACTTGAATGTCATAAAAAGCTTTTCCTCTCATGATACCTTGGTTATGAAACATGCAGTTACATCCAGTAAAATGATGTGGCGCTGTTGTTTGAGCCTTCACATTATCTCGTTGTACCCCTTTGCCCCTCTTTTTACCATGTACACTTTTATTCTTTTGCTGTTCAGTTTTCTGTACACTCTCTTTCCTCCTCCAGATGTGAGATCTTTGGTCTAAATATGCCTCATTCAAGCTGACTGTGCCATGATCGCTATGCTCTGTGCACAAGGCGCAGAGGCGCATCTGATCATTCAAGCAGAAGAACTCCAAAATCCGGTTGTGTTCCCTGCATATTTTCTCCTCCAGGTCGGGAACAGGATTTGAGAGTTTGTGTCTTCGTAGGGCAGCCACTCTCAAGTGAGGCTCTAAATGTGTTTCACAAAAAGAGGCTAAGCACACCAAGCAGGTTTTTGAGGCTCTGATCTTGTTTGCCGGGCAAACGTCACATGACACCTCCCAGGGTTTTAACAAGGAAGTAGCGTCGGATGTTGGATGGTGTTTCTTGAAGTTGTCCACAACCTCCTTGAATGTGGTGTTGACAGACAGTTTGAGGTCTTTGTCGAACTTGTTGTTGCACAGTGGACACTGGCATTCCTGCTTGCCTGCCCAGTGCCTGGTCAGACAGGCCTTGCAGAAGGTGTGTCCACACGGCATAGATACAGGATCAGTGAAAATGTCCAGACAGATGGAGCACTGGAACTGGTCCTCAGACAGGAAATCACTGGATGTGGCCATATCTAAAGGACAGATTTTTGCAGCTCAGACCACTGAGCAAACATAGAGAACATTCAAAATCTCTCTACATAAAGAATTTCACAAAAATGTAATGTTACAACTCCAACTTCCAAGTATTTTATTTATGTTTTATGTGTGACATGCACTTTCAGCACCCTTTGATATTCTGAGATAAATTTCAGAGCATAGCCTAATTTCATAAAAAAAATGCTGCCATTTTGTGAAGACAGATACTAATAGGCTTTTCTATCAATTAAAACAAATTTAAAAGGTGCATTGACCTTGCAGTCTGCACTTCTAATAAAGTAGGTTTCTTTTAGGGTTCACATTGGGTTACCTAATTTAAGACTAATATGTCCTACCACAGTACTCAGATAGAGATAGATCTATTAAATTAAGGCGTTAACAAATATAGTGTTATAACAGGACTTTGTGGAGTGACAAGTATTTAAATGAATCACAAATAAATTAAACTGAGTAAAAGAAAAGTTATACTCAACCTTCTCGTGGTGTAAAGTGGCGATGTTCTGTAGCTGCGTCCAATCTGACCGCGGTTTATAAATGGTAAGAATGTCAACCATGTTAAGTTTCATTTCTCTGTAAATAATGTATAGTTGCTCCTCCCATGCTGCCATGTTTTACTCGTGTTATGTAAGAATAAATCAGTAAGAGCTGTGAAACACACATATAAAATATATAGTAAGATGAAACTGGATTTAGGACGAATTCAAAGCTAAACTATTGATTGTTAGAAATGTTTTGTTATTGATATTTTGTCTATTTATATTTAATTATTTGGGATACCGGTACTGTAGGCTGTTGTTTCATCAATAAAACAAACTTTACTGCTAAAACCAGTTATTTCACCAATCCATTTCACCAATACTGATATTACTTTGATCTAACTTTATAATTGCAAGTAGTTTCATTCAACACAAGACAAAGCTGGGAAAGAGAAACTTAGTCTATTATCACACAATCAAACATCCCAAACCTGCTTTGACGTCCAAAAATAACATAAGCAGCAATCTTAACATGCCTACGTTATTTGTCATTGTGACTATAGTTTCTTTACCTTTAGACGTAATGAGTGAAATGATTAGATTTAATGCAAACAAAATCTAACATGTTTACATCGATTCTTGAAGCAGAACCCTGGAACTTTGAGCCTTTGTGGTGTTGTGCTCCCTTTGCTGACCAGGCTTATTTCTGTTATTATTATTATTGTACATTTTGGGGTTCAGCTTCTATGAACCCCCAATCTGGAACAAATTTCCAGAAAACTGCAAAACAGCTGAAACACTGAGTTCCTATAAATAACTGCTTAAAACACCTGTTTACAGTTTGCCTTTAATTAGTAGTAAAAGGAACATTGCCCAGTGCCTGGTCAGACAGGCCCTGCAGAAGGTGTCTCCTCATTTGCTTGATGATTTTGATGATAACATTAGACAAAATGTAATGTTTAATGCTCATTTCAAAATTGATGACTATACGATGTTTTCATGTTATGACAACTGCATTGTTGCTGAAATGTGCAACACAAATAAACTTGACTTGGCTTGAAAACACTTTGAATGTCCACAGCAGCCAGTGTTTTCACATTTGTGAGATTCTTTGGAGTCACGGAGGAACGAACTCCCTTCAGCTCATTGGCTGGATAACATGACACACCTCCGGCGCTGTCCAATAATATTGTCTTTACTTCGTGTTTCTCCACTAGGATTCAATTTCTTTAGAAAGGAAAATTATAAAGTTTGGTTTTGCAGAATTATGTAAAACAGAAAGCTGACGAAGTTCTGTTTATCTATTTATTTATTTACTTAATCATGTTAAATAAATCAACAAATATAAACCAAAATAAAACAAAACAATGAAAATTATAAAATACATCATGTAATATTACCAGAAAAAAGTAACTGTAAGTTATAAAATGATTGGTGGATGGTTTCATATGTGGAGAAATTTAATTTTTCCTGTCCTAGATTCTCCTCTGTTTTTTTTTTTCTAAAAAAAAGAAAAATACTGTTAGGTATGGAAGCCCATTTCCGCCAAGAAAGAAAAAATAAAAGACCCATAGGAGGGGATAATTATGAATAAAAGAATAAAAGACCTCATAATTATGAGATTCAAAATCATAATTATGACTTTGAAAGTCATAATTTCGACTTTCAAAGTCATAATTATGAGATTCGAAAAATTATTATCCTGTTGGTGTTTTATTTTTTCTTTCATGGCGGAAATGGGCTTCCATAGGGTTAAGTCATAAAAAGTCAGGCAAAATTTTGATCCTTTGCAGGGTTTTCATTTTTAGAAAGCTATTGGATATGTTTGTTCACCATGATTCTTGAGTATTCAGTAGAAATGCTATAAATCATGATAATCATGTAACTGCTGTTGTGAAACCAAATCTATGAGAGAATAGATAGAAAATCCCAGCTGAACTCATACAACCTCGGTTATATTTTGATCAAGCCTTAAATCTGCAGTATGTAGCTTCTATAAAAAATGAATTTTATACATATTTGTTGAAACTGTCACTATGTCGTCACAGTATGGTATGAGACAGATAATCTGAAAAAATCGAGCTCCTCTGCCTTTTCCCAGCGCTTCCAGTTCTATGTAGAAACAATCAATCAGAGTAAGAAGAAAGGTCTTATCTCTGTCAGTCGGCTCTCTCAGCTTATCCCTCTGATCTTTCCCCCTTTGCTTTCTGCTACGCTGCAGCTAGAAAAGCCTGTCATGAACGCAGGCAAATAAATGGTTTTCCTGTGACGTAAGTTGCTTCTCCACCATTAGCGCATTTGGCAGTGAGTACATGAGGTTGACTGACAATGTTAAGACTCTCCTCCTGGCTCTGATTGACCGTTTTGGTCGAGAGCTGTGGATTTCTTCAGATTACAATAGAAGGTAGGAGAGGAGGTGGAGGAGATTTATTTTTTTCACAGATTATCTGTCTCATAACATACTGGTCATCATGGTAACAGTTTCAACAAATATGGAAGAAACATATATTTTTTATGAACTTACATACTGCACCTTTGACCAGGATGGTCAGTATTCCCTCTTTGTTTTTTTATACTGCAGTAGTTTTGGTTGTTTCATACTGGACTTCTTCAACACAAAGTCATTACTCCAGTCATTAATTTGTTGATTAATTCTTCACAGCAGTGATTCAATAAGATGTTGGAAATAGTCCTTGGTCCATGTTATGACAGTAAATTTGTCAGATGCAGGTCCATGATGCAAATCTTCCTTTCCATCCCAAAGCTTCTCTGCTGGACTGAGAGCTGGTGACTGGCTACTGGAGCACAGTGAACTCACTGCCATCTTAAATAACTTGATTTATGAGATGATGAGCTTTGGGATCATCTTCCATCTATCAGAAGATGGGTACACTGTGGCCATAAAGGCATCAGCAAAAACATCTGGATCATGTTGTGTCACATTTTGACCCCATTATCTGAATGTTTTCTCCTGCAGTTAATGACAACACAATGTTGAAGATCAGAATATGACATCAGACCCGGTAAAAACATGTCTAATGCGCCAATGTGGGCTTATAAGAAAAAGGTTGTCGTTCTCCAAAATGTAATCTGACAAAACAAGTCCAAAAGGAAGACACATTCGAATTTATTGACTGCATTTGTGTATGTTGGAAAGTTGGATAATTATCACTTTCCATTGATTTTACAATCAATATCAAACATCAGCTCTCAAAAGTACAAAAAATCGGAAATTTAAAAGCGTTCAAAAATTCAACCAAAACAAAAGATATTAAAAAAGTAACCAAGTTAACAATGTAAATCTAACATATGGTTTGTTTCTTATTGGTGGCTTAAGTAAATAACCTGATGACAGAGAACATCCGTTTCAATCTGGCCCTATCAGAAGGGAATGTAAAATCCAAATAGATACCAGTGTTATAATAAAAAATCGAAGACACCAGTCTGAAATCTCTAAATGACCTGAAATGCTCTCAACTCTTCTTCTTAAACTTTGCAATGCTGTTACAAAGTCAGGCTGGGTGCGGATAAAGAACGGGAAGACCTTTTCATGGATTCCACAGCCGGTAAATTGATGAAGCAAGATTTTATTGTCTGGATCAAATAAGAGCACCAGTCCATTGCTGTAATCTATCAACATCATCAGTCTTTGAGTGTTCCTCTGAATTTTAAATCTCAATATGCAATGACGATCCCAGTTTGGTAAAAACTGCATCCTTACAAAATCTGACTCTCTAATTGCTACTAGATCCCACCCAGCCATCCCACCGACTTCAAACCCATGCATCTCTTTTACCATGGAGAAATCTTTATTTTGAGAGTTAAATGGGTTAAAGTGGCTTGGGATATTTCTGCGGCTAGCCTTCACGATCTCTGCTTGCCCACTTTTGCCTTTCTTTTTACTTTGTGCCTTTCCATTCCTTTTGTTTTTCGTTTGTCTAATATTCTCTTTCCTCCTCCAGATGTGAGATCTTTGGTCTAAATATGCCTCATTCAAGCTGATTGTGTCATGATCGCTATGCTCTGTGCACAAGGCGCAGAGGCGCATCTGATCATTCAAGCAGAAGAACTCCAAAATCCGGTTGTGTTCCCTGCATATTTTCTCCTCCAGGTCGGGAACAGGATTTGAGAGTTTGTGTCTTCGTAGGGCAGCCACTCTCAGGTGAGGCTCTAAATGTGTTTCACAAAAAGAGGCTAAGCACACCAAGCAGGTTCTTGAGGCTCTGAGCTTGTTCGCCGGGCAAACGTCACATGACACCTCCCAGGGTTTTAACAAGGAAGTAGCGTCAGATGTTGGATGGTGTTTCTTGAAGTTGTCCACAACTTCCCTGAATGTGGTGTTGACAGACAGTTTGAGGTCTTTGTCGAACTTGTTGTTGCACAGTGGACACTGGCATTCCTGCTTGCCTGCCCAGTGCCTGGTCAGACAGGCCTTACAGAAGGTGTGTCCACACGGCGTAGATACAGGATCAGTGAAAATGTCCAGACAGATGGAGCACTGGAACTGGTCCTCAGACAGGAAATCACTGGATGTGGCCATATCTAAAGGACAGATTTTTCACAGTTTAGACCACCGAGGCAACATTGATGATCACATAAACTACAACTTGTCATAAAAAATATTAATACCTTCGACCTTTTCAAATTGTGTTATGTTATGGCCACAAACAATAATGCATTTTTTCTGGGATTTTAGTACTATTATTATGTTATTGTGATATTATTTTGTAGTAGATCAACACAATGTAGCAGATGTTTTAGAAGTGAGAGGAAAATGGTACATGGTTTTGAATTGCTTTACTGATAAAAATCAGAAAAGTTCAGCCAGCTCTACCTTGATACCCCTAATTAAAAACATCTGTGTATAAAAGTCCCTTTTTTGTGTAATATATATCCAACTGGTTTTTCTTATTTTATCATCGCATAGTTACATTTGTTCTGTGGTTTCAAAGGTCTGTTAGAAACACTACTGAAAAAAATCCTTTTGAAGACTTTTAAAACAGGTTTTAGGCTGATGGAGCTGCACAGTTCCTCAACTTAAGCGAAAAAATCTCTTAGTTCAGGCCAACATCTTTTTGTTGGTCATTCGTGTAATTTCAAAATAAAGTGCATTGAAGTTTCTGACTGCATGAAAAATGTGATAAAGCTCATGTGGTATGAATATTTTTGCATAATAGCATCTGTTTTATTGAGGTCCATTTTACACAGCTTAAATGAAAAAATAAGTCTTTAAAATTATGTGTATAAATATTTATGAGATGTTCAGATAAAATTTCTTTTTAAACTAAAAAATATATATATTAAAAAAGAACTGCACAGAGAACATCATCTGATCATTCAATTCTTCTAAAGTAAGCATAATAGTTCAAACATATCTGTAACAGACATGTTAATGACGACCTCTTGCTGCCACCTACTGGCGAGAAGAGGTATTTGGTGTTGACGGAAACCCAAAAGTAGGACGGATTAACTGCAGAACTTGGAGGAATGCAGTTCACGGAAGTAGCAATATGTTTTAGATTATCTTCGGATAAGTACAATAACAAATAGTAGATCAACACACTCTACTTCACGACTCTGTGCAGCACCAGTTCTCAACAAAAGTGACCCAATTTCTCCAGAGTTCTGCTTCTCTAACATGCAAATACACTGACAAATCTGTTCCAAACTAAAGTGGATGTTTGCAACAGCACATCTCCTCAGATTTCACTTTAATTTGCTCGATATGCCCTCAAACTGTGTTAAAACCAAAGGTGCGCTATGCAGGAAACACATTCTGTAAACAAACCCAAAGTGGCACACTTTTTAGTTTGCAATGGAAGTATTACCTTGTGGATTTAACTTGCTTATTGCATGCAACTAAATGCTGTTTTTACATACCTCTGACTAAATCATAAACAAAGAATGCAAAATTAAAAAAAAAGACAAAAAAAGACAAACTTAACCTGCTCCTGAGGTGAAGCTGAGATCCTCTGTCTCTGAGTATAAACTGACTGGTGTTTGCCAGTGGCAAGAATGTTGGCCACTTTTAGTTTCCCTTTTCTGTAAATGATGCAAATGTGCTCCTCCCATGTTGACACACTTTACTCATCCACTATAAGAATGGATTAGTAACAGCTGTATAACAAGCAACAGCATGAAATAAAACTGGATATGAAGCAAGCAGATAAACTGGTGATCGTTAAAGTTGAATCAGTTTTAAAGAAAAGGGTATATTTCTATTAATTTTACTTGAGATGCTCCAGGTTGTTGTCGTTTTCTATTGATAAAACTAAAACAAATGTATCTCATCAAAACTGAAAGAATCAGAAACCAACAGATAAGTGAAGGCAGATGGAAAAAAAGAGTCGCTGTGGGAAGGACGAAGAGAGAAAGAGGAAATAATGTGGATAGAGGAAGTTGAAACAAAATGTTTAATTTTTTTTTTTTTTTTTATCAAATCTCTAAAGAAAATCGAAAACAAGAGAGGAAACTTTAAGCCGTCCTTCTCACACATACGTTTCATTTCTATTCAGACGTGTTCCTCACTTTTAATCGTCCCAGCGAGCCAGTTTTCCCAACCAGAAATCCTGCCTCCATGTGTTTTTGTATGACCACACCTCATCTCTGCACCTGCTTCCTGCTGCTACGAAAACAAACGCTGAGCTCCAAATGCTGAGCTTGCTAAGGATTAAAGCAACTCTCATTGCCAATTTTTAATTACACTCACCTTTTATAGGACTCCACTTTATTTCTTTATTGTTTTTTTTTTAGGTAATTACCACAACAAAGAATTCGCTATTATCTCATTGCTCATTTCCACTTGAAAGTAAAACAAAATCAACTACAGCTCTTGCAAACCTCATTAAACCAAAAAAGTTTGTAATATTATTTTCTATCTTAATTAATTCATACTTTTGGCACAGTTCAGATTTAACGAGCCAATCCAGATCTCAGAAAGGGGATGTAAAATTGCTGAAACCTAAAAAAAAATAAAATAAAATGAATGTGGTATCCCTTCTTTTCATGTACTTTCATTTATTATTTTTTCTTATTGTAAGCATCTTTGAAGTTGTCTACAAATCACATGATACAAATGTCATCTTTCCACAAGGGCTTCAAGAATAAAGCTACAGTTAAAAGAAAATTAGTTGATGTCTTCATTAAAATTTATCACAAGAAATGTAAGGGGCAAAGGAAACATGTGCAAAAAGGTGCTCTGTTCAGATTGAGCAAAATTTGGACCTTTATTTAACCTACGTTCCAAACAATAGGTGGGGCAGAAAAACAGTAGTACTCTCTCCTCAACACAACATTCTCAACGAGAAGCATGGTGTCAGCAGTATCATGCTGTGGATCCGTGTTACTTTAGGTTGAACAGGGAGGGCAGCCAGAGTGAGAAGATGGCGGAACTCTGACGGAGCCTGAGATTATGGGATATTATTAAAAACGGTTGAATACTAATGCCTTAGATTGATTATTGACAACATTTGAAAACTACACATAATTTTACCTCATCTCATTCATTATTCTTCTAAATTAAGTTTGTGGTTGCAACGTGTGTCACTGCACATATATTAATCGCCAAAGGCTATTAATTGTAGACTCGCCAGTAGATGTCGCTGTCACATCGTTTTAACATTTGTGTGACAACGCAAACCTTTCATCGACTACTTAAAAAAAAATACTTTACAAAGGTGGATGCAAGCTTCTGGTTGACACCTTGATTTTGAAAATTTTGAAGTAAAATTTAATATTTCGTATTCATAAGGAAGTGACTGCAGCAATTATAGAGGAAGCACTTTCGTTTTCCTCTCTGTAAAACTAACCAGAGTCTCGCTGTATTTGTTTGCATCCTCGTTCTCTCTGGGCCTTTTTGCTCTAAGCCTTTTTGTAAATGATAAGACCTTAGACCGACAAGGTTCACATGCTTTCTGCAGCCTCAAGGACCACAAATATGATATATGTAGTCACTTATTGATAGGGGAATCGGCCCTATGTTATAAATATTAAGAAACTGACAACTTTTACACATTTGAACTGCTTGATTAAATGTAGCGCACATTTTTGTCTGTTTTGACTCGTGAAAATTTAAATCTGCTGTTCCACACTCAGTTTTCTTTTAAGCGATTTTTTGATGTGTCTCACTCAAAAGTTGGATAGTAGAGAACAAGGTTGTTGTTATTGTTGTAAATAATACAGCTAAAAAAATATTATTTTCGTACGTGAGTTTAATGTGCCCACATTACGCACAAAACGTCCAAACATATTTGATTTTGATTCATTTAGTTTATTGTGTTACGGTGTAGTCTATCACCATTTGCTTTTCAGCAAGAGGCTGACACATTCTTTGCACTTACACTTGCACTGCTTGGTAACTGGGTGCGTATCAGTTCAGTGCGATCAGTTTCTTATGTTTAGAAATGCGTTTGACGGCAGAGCGCCGGAGAAACTCCACCCTACAGCTTTAGGATCTCCGGGCAGGCGGAGCGGAGGGCAGCCCGAGCGGAGTGGGGCTCTGGCTGGATGCGCGGCGTGCGCGTCAAGTCCCGCGGAAAACTTCACAGGGACCAAAGTCCAGCCTGAACTCGACTTTCTGTGTGTGAGACAGTTGAGTGAGGGAGTGTGAGAGGACGCGCTGGGAACTTATTCACATGTGATTTTTCTTTCTTTTTTCTTTTTCTTTTCTTTTTTTTTTTTTTTTCTCACAGAAATGCTCCAAAGATGGCGGTGGTAGCAGCGGGAGTAGGAGTCTCGAGTGGCTCCAGGGCACATAAAAGTGGATTCGTGGAGGTTTTGGTGCGGGAGAACTGGCACAAAGTTTTGGCCAACTTGAGCGAGGAGGCGCTCACGTTGAGCTGCGAGGACTGCGGCGTCAACGACGGCGTCAGCTCCAACGGGGTTACCAACGGGTCTTACCTGGACAACAGCAACGCCAACTCCAACAACGGCCCCCAAGCCGTGCGCACCGCATTCACGGACCTCCCGGAGCGAGTGCCCGAAGCGATCGCCAACAGAAAGCGGTGCGTCAAGGTGACCAAGCAGGACATCGGAGGACTCGGGATAAGCATTAAAGGAGGGAAGGAGAACAAAATGCCCATACTCATCAGCAAGATATTCAAGGGGCTTGCAGCGGACCAGACCCATTCTCTGTATGTAGGAGACGCCGTCCTCTCCGTGAACGGAATGAACCTACGGGACGCGACGCACGACGAGGCTGTGCAGGCGCTGAAACGAGCAGGAAAGGAGGTGACACTGGAAGGTAAGAGAGGGGATCGCTGGTCCTGGGGGGGGGCGAGGGAAGATTACAAGTTTCTCGCGTCTTACATGTGAATCTTAATAATTTAGAATATCACTGAAAAGTTAATTTGCATCAGTGAATCAATTCAAAACGCAAAACTCCCACAGTCTTAGGTACACGGAGTGATGTATTTCAGTTGTTTGAGCTAATAAAAACTACGAATTTAGTGTTTCATGAAATTGAAAGATTTTTGACACAAATGTAACTTTCTACATAATCACGGAAAATAATGCTGAATTGAAAATAGAGCGTTAATGTCCTCAATGACAGAAAGCCACAAAAGACCATGGGTATGGAAACTAGTTTCTCACAGAGTACTGCAAAGAGAAAATTGAGTGGAAGAAAAAAAAAGTTTGGCAACAGCAACTGTGATGGCCGCAGCCTTTGAAACATTTTGGACAGAATCACAAATCACAGAATCACTTGAAGTCGGTCCTTCAAGATCCAACACACCGTAACTGGAATGTTACTGTTGCTTTGCTTGTGTTAAGCCACTCCTGAACCAGATACAACTGTTGGGATTTGTTTAAGTATTTATTTTGCTGTGGAGGAAAAAAGATGGTCGAAAGCCTTCTCGTTTTTAAATTAAAATAAGCGTTGTTGCATGTCTTCATCAAATCCACTTAGAAGAAACCGAATGAAACCGAATCCATGTTGCTTTAGGTCCAACGGGAAGTTCCCACAATCAGTGATGATTTGGGGAGCACTGTCATCTGCTGGCTTTGGTGCACCAAGTTTTATCATATGAAGTCAGGACAGCAAGAGCTTACTTTACTGTAGACCACTTCTTGCTTCCATCTACTGACAAACTTTATGTGAATGCTGATTTCATTTTCCAGTAGGACTTGACACATGGCCACGCTGCCAAAAGTACAGATATCTGCTCCAGTGGATACGGTATCACAGAGCTTTATTGACCACCTGATCTAAACCCTGTGGAGCTCGTCAAGAGGAGCTTAAGGCCGATACTTGAGCAAACAGACATTGAACACCTCAGCAGAGCCGCAGACTGATCGCCTCCATGCCAGTTTCAATGATGTTGTTATTTATGCAAAGGGGAACCGAGGAGTGAATTCATCTATTGTGCGGCGCAAACACATTCTTTTCGGCCGGCCCACGTTTGTTTTTGTTTTTTTGTTTTTTAAATAAACTTTTGTTTCAACTATATGCTATACTGAGTATGGAAAAAAGTTAATATTTCATTAGCTGTGAGGTATAATTCTCAGAATTAGCAACGGTGGTTAGAATGAACCTATATGATATTAGTTTCACTTTTTGAAGTGAGGTTGTGAAATAAAATTAACATTTAAATTACACTATAATTTATTGAGACACTCCTGTTCATTGTCACTCCTCAAAAGAATACATTACATTTTTGCATGTGTGAACACACAATTTGCAACTTTTAGGTTGGACTTGATTGTTAGTCAGTCCTTCAGTAGATCCTGCGATTTTTTTTCTTTCTTGTTAGCAGCTTTACTCAGCAGTTAAATTATTCACCACATTTCCAATGGTGTGCATGAGAGTATGAAACTAAGGGATAAAGTTCAACTTTTTCCCACAATAGTGGCTTAATTTTTATTCCGCATTAGAGAGGCCACTAATTGATCGCCTTTTGTTGAAAGGAACAATTGGAGATTTTTATAGACACAGATCTCGCTTAGCTGTTTATGTCAGAGGCTCATCATGTTTATCAGATATATCATATACAGGTTTCTGCATGTTCTGTTTTCTCTTAATGCGTCGAACGTAAAAACGTGTTTTTGTGGAATACATTTTGTCAGATGATACAAACATCTTCACCTTTCCTCTCTGTGATCGCACCACTTAACTCTCGAAAGCGGTCACATCTTTCATGACATGAGCTGCCTTATGTAAACTCCCTTGATAACTACTAACAAACAGACCTGCACTCTGTCTCTGAGCTTTTTGTTCCTGTTTCAGGGAAGACAAAATGCCCCACTCTCACATGCAGACAAGGTGATGATCCTGACCATGGGGACCCATTGGTTACAGTCTAGAGGGAGAAGCTGGTCCCATATGGGAAGTAATCCAGATATTAGAGGGAAGAAGAGGAGGAAGCGAGAGGGTGACTGAAGGAGAAGAAAGTGGGAAGGCAAAAAGCTGAAGTGTGATTTAATAGGGAAAGTACTGAGAGGGTTCGTGTTTAGATAAGTCAGAGACTGTTTTTAGGTGAATGCAATTTTCTAAAGGTAGACAATATGCATATAGAAATGTGACAGATCTGAGCCCATTACATGTGAGAATTGTGCTGAGCTTGCGTTGTATCAGGTACAAACTGACTTTTTGACGTCGGCATGACGAGGTCTGTGATATCCTGTGCCAAAAAATGAGTGATATTTCCTCACTGCTTCCTGAGCAAGAAGCACAGTTTAACATTTGAGAGAGAGGCAGATTGTATCACATGAGGAAAGAGATCAAGGGAACACAGTTGATAAGTACCTGTCCCTTGGGCACCGTGTGTGTGTGTGAGCTGCCATTGCTCTGTGCGTTCCTGCTGTGTATCTGTGTATCAAACACATGTCTGTGTAGCTTACTGTAGAAATAACCAGTGTTTCTGGAAGTGCAAAAAGTCTTCATATAAATTCCTCTTTTTTAGGTAGTATCCACCTTAAATTTGAGTGTCTTGGATTCCATAAAATACTTTTAAAAAAATCACAAGTATATTTTAAATTTAACTAAAATACTTTCTCAAACAAAAAAGTCAGGATTGTTTAGGTTGATCTCGAGGAAATTCAGATTAATGTTCTTCTGTCTTCTTTGATATTAATAGGACACAAAGGCCCTGGTTTCCACAGGTACCCATAATATAACTACAGTTCAGAAAGCAAGAAAACAAGTTTTCTTTATTGCTGTCACTAATCTGAACATGTTGAGTTTCCTTAATTCCCTGGAACTTTAACTAGGACCAATGGTTTTGGTTAGATGTGACTAAGATTCATTTTTTCTTTTTCCAAACACTGCAGGTGGGTTTGGCTTGGCACAAAGGATGGATTTATGTCTACTGTTAGGTTTGAGGAAGTGAAATGTTTATCTGTCAGTTGCTGTGCGGACAGCAGCATCACAAAATGTTGGAAATACCAAAACATTTCAAATTATGTATCTGGTGGTCTCTGCCAGAAAACTGAAAATTGGTTGCTATTGGGTTTTTTCAGCAAGATAATGATTCAAAGCATACAGCCAGATCAGTGATTCACCAAACACACGGCCTGCTCAGTGTGATTTTGATCCTACATATCGTAGAAAAGCAGTGGGCTGAGCTGAAAGGAAGGGTCGTTATAGTTTTGATTTAAAATATGCCATGTCAGGTTCTGGTGTTGCAATCAAAGATGAGCTGTTCCAAAGGCTTTTTTGCCATTTTTACCAAAGGTGTCAATGAATGAATGAACACTTTATAGACCAGTTGTGAAACTTTAACGTCAAAGATAGGGAGAGAGACTGCACAGACACAAGCAGATAATTTTGACTCTGCAGTCTAAATCGGCGCTCCAACTACACAACCAAGTTTGTAAAAGGCCCCGTTTACAACTAAGTGTTATATGGAGCATGAGTGACCGCTTGTATTCGAGTTCAACTACCTGACCTATGTGCAAATGATTTTGGCATCTATGTCACAGGATCAGCTGTCAGCTCAGCAACAAACATTACATCTGATATGTTTTCTGATGTTTCAATAACATTCAGAAGCAAATAACAATCAACACCATCATTTACACAAAAGTATATAAAAACAAATTGCCTAACCTACAACCAAAAAGTATCCCAACTACTTCTACAAAATATGTCATATTGATTATTAAGGTTTGCAAACTTAAATAAGGACAAGGACACTTTCCCCTTGTGTGTAAGGGGAAAGTGTATAATTGTACTTTCGGGCAGCTGACCAGCAGTGTGCAGCAGTAAGTGGGGAGCTGTGTTACCCTGCTCCTTTATATAGTCACCCAAAACTCATGTTACCTGTTCAGTTCCTCTGACATCTTTGATGGAAACTTTTATTGTATCAGAATATTTGTCAGGTTTGTTCACACAGATTTTGGTTTCAGTGAAGACATATTTTACATTTAGTTCTTGTTTGTGTTAATATGAATATATGCTGTGGTTTTACTAAAAAAAAAATAAAAAAAAATAAGACATGATAGAAACAGAGGAAAGAAGTTATGAATGTTTATTTTTCTGGCTTTGAAATGTAATATTTAAAAGCAATACAATACCTTAGTATTGGAAACTTGGGATGTACTGATTAGGCTTTTCTTGACCAGTTCTTATTTTTGGCTTTAAAGTCCAATTTCCTCCATGTGATTTTGATCAATTACTTTTTACTTTGGCTGCACAAATTTATCAGTGTCGATTTCCTTAAATTTGGGAGATCGATGATCGGTCGATATGTGAAGCCAATCTTTTCCCCCAAGCTTTTGTACCTCAGCAAAGTTCTAAAAATCAGCTGCTGGCCTCTTCTGCTCTCCCAGGAAAGAGAGGCTTGAGTAATAGACTGGCCCACCAGATCATGTCTGCACGTTTGCAGTAAACAATGGTCACCCCACTGTTGCCAACGCAGCAACTTTCTTGCTATATTTAGCAACATTTAAGTAAAAAGAAGGTGGCATTGGCTAAAATCGGAATCGGCAGGTCAAACTTTTTAAACATCGTAATCGTCGATCGGCCAGAAAACTGCAGATTATTTCCACTTTTACACTAGTCAAACTCTTACATGATTTTCTTATCTGAATTTAATCTGACAGATTACTGTTTCAGATAAGTTTGTGCTCTTGCCAAAGTCTAGTGATGTTTTTCATAGAATCACAATTTTTAGAAACCAACAGATCAGTAAAATATTAACTCTGCCGCTTACCCCAAGTCATGGTAGATCAAGATCCATTTCTGCTCAGTTCTGTCCTCCCAAACCAACACAGGCATTATTAGTGTGAATAAACCTGATTATGAATGTGTTGTCAGTCTGCTCTGAATGCGTTCACGTCTGCTTTTAATGCAGTCTGCTATTGATAGAATCACCTAGGACACACAATTTGCAGCACCTCCTAACAGTCCCAGAGAGGCTCTTCTTTGTTCAAGTGTCACCCAAGCAGGCTGTTTGTGCTGTGCTGTGTTAAAAGATGATCCAATTGGGAAATGCTCCGGGGAGCAGTCGGTGTTCTGTAGTTATGTCTCAGCTCCCAGCAACCGTAGCCAGTGGTGTTATGTTGGTTCAATGCAAAATGGCCTTTGAGAAATGAAAGAAAAAGTTCATAATATTTACTGTTACAAAGAGCGTTGGATTTATGTGCAGCAGAAATTTGTCAGACCAAGTCGGAAACCGTCCCGTCTTCTGCTGCACCTTTTCAACTTGACATGTTGTTTTATAATGAGGCGCTCCTGGGCTTCTGGCTCATCAAGCTCCCCTAAATGACAACGTACAGCAAGCCGCAGTAATAAAACCCCCTGGTTTGAGTTTCCATTGTGACGTTTTGACACATCACAGTGAATGCGAGAGATATGAGGACCTGAAACTGGAGCCAGGGAGAGGAACCCAGCCGTTTTTTTTTGTTTGTTTGTTTGTTTTTTTATTATTTGCTCCTGTACTTCTCCAGCTCTGCTGTGTCAAAACGTCTTCTGACGAGGGCTTAATGGCTCAGAAAAAAATGAGAAAAGAGACAGCATCTCTGGGACTTTCAGCACTGTGGAGTACCACCACAGGAGCCTCTACTGAAGATGTATTTTCTCCATCTGCATGTTTCATTTAGGAGAAGTTTAAAGGTGGAGGTATCGTTAGGCACCTCCCCAGGAGGGGGCTATCACAGACGGCTCCTCTTCTTTTCAACACTTTGGCTTTTTGACGTTGTTTGATGTCCTTTCTAATTAACATTATTCTGCCCGAGTACTGAGTCTTTCATATGTTCTCTGGGGGTTTGGGGCTACTTTTTATATGTGAACACCTCCACTCAGAATATAAGGCCTCCATAAGAGACGCAGGACTAATGCTATGCATCTGGCTCTAGGAAGGACGAACATATTTGTCTTTGTACTTTCATTAAAACTTGTCATGTCAAAGATTCCTAACAGGATTCAAGGCTGGACTTTAATTGATCTAAGACATTAATATGCTTTGATCTAAACCATCTCCTCAGATTGGACACCTGCCCACGAGAACTGTAGGTGCAGAACCCTTTTCTGAGGTTTTGCAACCTCTAACAGTTCTTTCCTTCAGGATTAACCTGTATTTTACACCATCATCTTGTCATCAGCTCTGACCAGCTTCTTTTTTTTTTTTTTTTGTCTGACAGTGTAAGAAATTAAAAGAATGCTTGCCAACACAAAATAATTATAAATGCTTTAAACCGGGAAGCTCTCCCACACTTTGAAAACCTCTGAACTAGCTCTCTATCTCTGCAGTATTGTACAAACGTGATTTATATATATATTCCTCCTGTTCAGTGTTAAGCCTGACAACAGGATCATGGAGCAGTTTGAAAACTTCAATATGTGAAAAGATGTTGATCGGGAATGGCTGCCCTAAATTCAATTACAGCAAATTCATGGTTGAATCATCACATTCAGACCCTCGTTTTGTCATGCAGTTGCAACTTTATCAGTGTGACAGCTAGACAGAAGGGAGATATCGCCTTGCTCTTTTTTCATGCAGATTGTGGTTTATGTGGTTTCAAATCTCACGAAGGTCATTTCTGACTTTTATTGTTAGCACTGTGTTTCATTAGGTTTTTGCAACCAAAACACCCCAGTTGTATGTAATAGACTTTACGGTCTTTTAAGATGAATGATTGAAACATATTGAATTAGGTAGTGCAGGTTTCATGGTGTCATTTTTTTTTTTTTTTTGCACAAATCAAACGTGGAGATTCTGTCTGATTTTGCAAGCCGAATATTGTAATGCTATCTGATCTGAAAACCTGACTTTTCTTTTTTAAATGGAAACAAAGCATGAACTTGGTTCGGAAGTCTTTACTTTGATGCCCCTAATTAGAACTTAGTGAAACATGGTAGTGGCAGCATCATGCTGGGTGGATAAGTTTCTTCAGCAGGGGAAGAAGACATTGATCAGAATCAAGTGGAATATAAATTAAACACAGAACAATCCTAGAAGAAAATTTGAGAGAAAATGTGAAGAACTTGAAAGTGGAGCCATGGTTCACCTTTACATTAATGAGTTCACTTTGACTAGGCCATTCAGACCCATTAATGTCCAGACCTAAATCCAAATGAGAATTTCTGGCAAGATTTGAAAGTTGATGTTCCAATATGAGCTTGGTCAGAGATAGAGGCTCCAAAACCCTTAGCTACAATTGCTGCTGAATATGATTAAATTTTTATTGAAATATGAAATTTTAATCTTGTCACTAGGACAACAGTAAGTAATAGATTATGGAAATAATTGTTGACAAATTTAGTAATTGATTAACTGGAGAATACAGACTCAAAAAATTCCCATTACACTGAAAAAAACACAGTCAGGGGAGTAATTAAGTCAAAACTGTACAAAAAATGTTAGCATTTTGCATTTGAGTTAAAAAAAAAAAATCTTTGCCTGTGTTCTGTCCAGTACCTATCAACTGGGACAATTTTACCTTCACCTGGTTCAAAGACAAACAAACAAAAAGACCTTCTACTATCCAATGCATAATCAGATAGCAAAAGGAACGTAACCTTTCCCTGTCCAATTATTCATTAGTTAATCCCAAACATAACCAACAAATTAGCCCTAAACTGTATTGACATCAAGTCTAGCAGAAAGGGCTGAACTTTTAATATGTTGATGCAATCAGTAATTTTTTTTTACTGGTTTCACTAATTAATACTGCTTTTGCATTTTAAGTAATAATGTTTTCCTTTAAAGAAAACAATTCAATTGTTCATTTGCATCTTTCCTGCATTTTTAATATTGTATAAGAGAAAGACTTACATGGTTGAGTGAAAAATCTACGGAATGTGCCAATATTTTGTCTGATTGATTAGTCATCAGAAATATCTAATCGGTTACAGAAATAATCATTAGTTTCAGGCCCACTTGTGACCTTTTCCTTCCACTTCACCAAATGTGCTCTCCTTTATCTCGTACAATCCTTACAAGAGACACAGAGTTTTTTATTTTAATAAAATGTGTTAAAAAAAAAAAAAAAGTTCATGTAAAAGCCTTGAAGGCAGTGGAAAGAAATTGTCCAAGCAGACAGCGGAACCGGGAGTAGCCTGAAGAAATATTTCGCCACATATAATTTAGCTCATGCAAACAACACATTTTTATGCATCCACATGAAAGCAGTGTGAATGGAGAATAAAAATCAGATGACAATAGAGAACACCTGCAAAGCTCCTGCAGGCAGGAAATGAGTCAGTGTCCTGTAAGCTCTTATGGTGAGTCCTTAACGAGCCAAACCTGTCATTGGCTGATAGCTGGAGGGTCGGTGTGTGTGTGTGTGTGTGTGTGTGTGTGTGTTTGCGCGCGCGCGCGTGCACTGTCAGCATTCTGACTGTCCCCCTGTATTTGTCTGTGAACATGTGCCTCATTGAATGCACATTCGTTTGTGCCAATGAGAGTTGAGGCCCCAGCAGTGTAGTCTAGACAGAAGCCTAAGTGTGTGTGCATGTGTGTGTGTCGGGGGGGGGAGCGTGGGTGGGGGCGTTACGGTGTGTTGAGGGTGAGAGACAGTCACTGTGTCTACTAGCTGACTCTTTACGCCATCAGGAAAGCTATCATCTCCTTCCTTTGTTACTACATTCAGGTTCTGACTCAGAGTGGAAGACAGGGATGGTAACAGCAGCGTTGCACTGATCATTACTGTGGCAAAGATGGCAGATTGAATCACTCACTTCTTGTCGTGTTTAAATTTTTATACAGCCAAAACAAAACCATAGACCTGTGGTTAAGACTCAGCTTCCTCACTTTGGATTCAAGAGAAAAAAAACACACAAAAAAAACGTCCAATGATCACTTTTTAGCTTATCTGTAGCTGTAAATGTGAAATTCTTTATACTGTGAAGATTTAACATCAGCTGAGCATTTTACTCTAGATTTAAACAATTGTAGCCAAGATGATGAGCAGTAAAGTTTTTCTGTTTTTTTTTTTTTTATTTTTAGTCACACATCACTGACTTCTGTTGAATCTGTGTCACAGCTGAAAACACAGGAGCGAGGTGTGAAACCTACCATCTGCTCTCAAAGCAAATGAGTCTGGGTTTTAGGAAGTGAGGTGGTTAATGTTGCTAATTAAGGAAATGGGGGGAAGCACTCTTGGTTTTACTGTGGCGACAATAAAAGTAATGCATCAGGCATTCTTTGCTGCTAAGTTTGTACTTTTTTATGAGAGCGCTTTTATTTTTGATAATGGAAACTGCTGCAGATGTTGGCACGTTTTAATGAATGACACCTTATAACACCTTGCCCGAAATTAGTCCTTCCTTTTGTTAGTAAGGAGATTTACAGCCTTAAAAGTGTTGGATTCGTAATACTTTCTTTCCTCACTTCCCTTGTCATCGCGTGATATATCATGAAATGCGGTGGTAACTTTTTAAGCCCGTATCGCCTCCTGTACATTACCCATGCTCCTTTCTGCATTTAGTGCTTTAACAATCAGCCCCCTGCACTTCAGTGACAGAGAGGGTTGATTAGGTGCCAGCTTGTCTCCAGGTAGCACCAGCTCCAGTATCCAAGGCGATTGTAAAGCAGTTTTGGTTTCTTCAGTGGTCTATTTAATGGAGCCTAATGGCTGGTGTGATCTTAGACAGACAGATTTCAGGGCAATTTCCTTTGGCATTCTTCTGCAATCTCGGAGTACTTTCAGCTTGTCTCTATTATTTCCAGTCTTTAAAAATAGAGATGGTCTTCTTCACTGGGCAAAAGGCTTTCAGCAGCTGAAAGCACCATATATGGTGTTAGCAGAGCGTTTAGTAACTTGACATGGCATTAGAAGCTGCTCTGGTAATAATTCTACGCTGTAATTCAATGATATTTAACGGTTGTATATTTTTATTTTTTTGAAAGGATTAAATGCAATACAGAATAGGTGTTAGTTGTTAATAGTGTTGATAACAAGATGTGATGCAAATAAACTGGATTGTTGATTTATTTGCACACTTCTCTGCTGCTCTTAAACCATTTTTTTAAGGAGTAAAAGCAATTGTTACATAAGTAAGAACAAAATGCATGTATGTTGTTGTTTTATAAGTTTCTGCAGACATCTCTTGTCCACAGCAGATAGTTGGGTGCAAAGTCATGCTGTTGTTAAAAATAACAAAGTCAAACCTGTTATCTTTTTCTGCTATTAAGTGAGATCAACTGTTGGTCAGCTTCATCAAATCTTACCAGTGGCCCTTTAGTTTTGAGCACAGCAACAAGAAGAAAATTGTGACTTCTTCTCGAGATGCAAGATCATGCTGACAGCAACACTCTTTGGTGTGGAAGTTGTTACAGAGTTAAATAGGTTAATTGCCGTCTATTTTGAAAATCAATTAGGTTGTTAAGCACAGCGATGTAATGTATTTAAATGCATTTTCAATCACATGTCAAGTGAGAGTGAGAGCAAGCTAGACAGCAGATAACAAGAAGGATAAACGGGATACAGTCAAGCTGCTCTGTTGTGTCCTTTTGAGGTTTTGTGCTCTGTCTGCCATGGGACTTGCTGGATTTGGAAATGTTAGCAGCTCTTAGAAATCTAGTGGGCTGTAATGCTGTAATTTCCAGCCAGTCTGCTGATTCACTATTCCTCAGCCAACGATTGCTCCACTTCTGGTTTAGAAATCTTCTATGTTCCCTGCTCTTTGTTGCTGCAAGGTCCCGAGCTGTTACACAAGACTTTAATCACAGCTTATTTTTATTTTCAAACAAATAATTCAAAATAAGAACTTGGGGATATTTAATTTAATTTTATTTATTTTTTTGGTAGCAATGCAACAAACACTGCTTATTATTTTCCCAGAAAGATACTGTCAAGATCATGTTTTTTTTTCCACTTGAAAGAGAACAGCAATTATGTTGTTTTTGTTAAAAGTTTGCAGCAGTTATTGTATTTGTTCATTGCAGAATATTACAAGCTGAGCCAGTAATTTTCAAAAGACGTAATGTAAACATATTTTCTGCTTTGCTAAAAGTCTTTGTTTGTGAACCTGATCACTTTCTGAGATGCTCACATTTCAGTGTCATTCATCTATGCATGCATTTCACATGTTAAAGCCACATTCCCACTCCTACAACTTGATGGCATAGGTTCAGCAGTAAATGAGGTTTTTCCACGCCTTCATCAGAGTCTTTCAACAACAGATGTCTCCAGGGTGGATTTTTTAACGCCCATTTTGTGCTGGTCTGGTACCCAGATATCAACACCGGCTTGCAAAGCTTCGTTAGGCAGTCGGAGTCTATTTCTTCTTTTGTACTCCTTTTGCTCTGATTAGTTGTCTTTCCGTCCTCTGCTCCTCTCCCACGGGCTTTAATGAGAGGAGGCCTCCATCCACCTGTGGTGTATTTTCTCACCGAGACAAAATTGCATTCGAAGCATCTGGTAGAAAGTACTATGACTTCAGACTTCATTAAGTCCTCCTGAACGCCATTAAATAAGAGACAGATATGGTAGTTATACCTGTTGTTTTAGAGTGGAGGTTGTGTGCTTGCTAAGAGCAGAGGACGAACAAACTCTCTAAAAGAACGAGGCTGATCGTTGGTTTGTGTGTGTGTGTACTAATATTGACAGACGTCCTGCACCTCCATGCAGGAAAGCAGGAAATACGTTTATTTCATCGGTTGCAGAACATGCAAATGAAAGGAGAGTAAAGATTGACATAAGCTAATTTGACTACTGCGCACAGAAGTCCATAAAAGAGCAAGAGTCTCTGTAGTGGCTCCACTAACAGCTTGATCTTATTTCAAAATGCATTGAAGAAAGGGAGTCTTGATGACAAAGATTTTGTTATGCATGCATCCACATGCTCCATTCTTCTCCAGCATGAGCCAGGAAAAAAAAAAAAAAAAATGGAAAATGAAGTCAAACAGATGGGGGAGGGCAGGCCCTTATTTGGATCTTTTCGGCTGGAGTTATGCAACATGCAAAGCCATCTTGTTTCAAACGAAGGCTTGAGTAGCATGATAATCTCTCCAAGTTTATCTTCTGCTATTGAGGTTATTGTGTGGAGCTGGCTGTGTTGGAGTGAAATAGAAACATGACCCAAGGGAGAACCACGCACGTCTACACACTGCCAGGGTGAAGACTGCATGAACTACTTCCCATTTATTTTCACCCCGCACTTCCTGCTTTTTTATCTGTGCGCAGTTAAGCTGGTCACAGTTAAATTTCCACCCAATAGGAATTATATTTTTCTTTTTTTAGGAAGGAAAAAGAAAAACATAATTTCAACATACTGACAGATTGCCTCTGTTGTTGCTTTCTTGCCCCCGTCGATAGTTTCAGATTATCAAACTAATCTTATCAGACAAAAATAGTCTGAGTAAATATAATATTCGGTTTTCATGTGAAAAAGTCATTACCCCCTATATCTGATATCTTATTATTATTGATTCCAAAAGTCAATGAGTCTTTTGAAGCCACAGAGTCTTAATTCAACTCAGGCAGAGTTTAATTAAGCCACATTGTTGAGTTTTGAGCATGAGCTTGGGTCAAAGGTCGAGTTTAAATCCACTCTTTCGCTACGCTACTCAAAATATTTGTATTTATTTATTTTTGAGGCATTGAGGGGTTTACTTCTTGGTGTGTTACATATGTTTGTCCAGCTGCATAACACAGAGTTTAAAGTCAGAAGTTCTGACTTTAGAAGGATAGTTTCTTTCAGGATTTGACAGAGCAGAATGTAAGCTTCCATCAGCGATGACAACTTGTCCAGGTCCTGAAGCAGCAAAACACCTCCAGAACATTTCATTCCCACCTCCACAAGGTCTCATTGGACAAACATCTGAGACAGCTCAACTTTTGTCTCATTTATCCACAAAATATTTTTACAAAAGTCTTGGTGATCCTCAAGTTTTTTGGGTCAGCTTAAGTTGTGCCTTGACGGTCAACTGTTGCTGTAGTTTTGTAAATGGATGCTGGTATCGTCCAGTCTCTTTCTTTTTTAAAGCTTTTTCTGCCTATAGCGGCTTTCATTTGCTGCAGGTCAGACAGGAAATGGGCAGAGGGAGAGAAGGAAGGAAGACATGCAGCACAGGAACCAGAGTTGGAAATTGAAATCTGGACACTGTTACGGATTAATAAGCTGTGTGCGTGTAGCAGCCGCTCTACCACTACTCCACACACCAGCCCGAGTCTCTCTATCTTACTGCTGAATTATAAACACTGACTGGTTTTATGTCTCCTCCAGTCATGAATATTGGCCGCCCCACAGCCTTAGAATGTGCTTTGTGAACATTTTCCAGGCTGAAAGATTTCAATGGCTGATTTTGTTTCTCATCTTCTCTGGGATTCCAGTGGGTCAGAACATCATGTTTTGCTTTTTGGCATCTTTTAGCCTACTTCATGCTGCCTAATGGGTTCTGTTTTAAGACATTTCTTGATTCCTCTGGAGCTCATCAGGCCTGGGTGTGGCTGTTTAACTCTCTTTCACAGCACTATGAATGGGATGCACTGGTATCGTTTGTTTCTGCCCTTCTTTAGCATGAATAGTAACCCCCCCCCCCAAAAAAAAAAATATTCATTGCTATTTCAAGAATATCATACTGTTTCAATTCAAGATGATTTTTGTGTGAGCAGCAGAGATCGCTTGTCTGCTCGTGTGACTGAAAAGGAAGAGGTAATTGCGCTTGCTTTCTGCTCACATCATGGTGTTCATGTTTTTTGTTTTTTTTCTCTTGTGCATCTACCACAAAGATGAAACACAAGCTGATGAACCACAGTGGTTTCCATGAGGTGTCTTCATACTTTGTGTAAGCTAGTTCTTTGCTTTCATGTTAGAGGAGGTGTCTTGTTGCTGCTCATCTAACCACCGTTCTCTATCTGCAGTGTGCATGATAAAACTTTTGTTTCACTATGTAGACTTGTGACTTTCACTTTACACATTCTTATTCGCAGCTGTGCACAAATCGGCGCAAATGCGTTGGCTAAAATTTATTCTGAAATCCAATTTGGCCTACATTGTTAGTTCTGAATTCTTTAAGGACTATACTTACTCAATACATAAAATAAATACATTTTAGTGTAAACGTTTTGCTCACTCTTACGCTGCCATGACTTGACGTCGTGGTTTTGTGTTGCAGTTTATGCATGAGCTAAATTAAACTGCTTTAAAATTGATCACTCTCCACTGTTCTAAATTACATAATGCTTCAGTTTTTTTTCCCCATCTGAAAAATGTTATAAATTAATCATGCATCCTTGACTTTTTAAGCACACCTGTCATTTAAAGCTGTGATTCAATTCAGTCTATATCTCCATTCTGTCACTGTGCACATTTAAAATCTGAATGTTCTCACTGCGAAGGATGTTCCTCTTTCTGCTCATGGATTTCTTTTTCTTCATCATGTTTCATCATCACAGATCAGGGCGCACACTGTGTATGTTTTTCCTCCCTGTCTGAATTAAAATCCTACATGTTCCTTTGACTGGAGCTCTTCACAGGCAAAACCAGACGCGTCTGTCCTCAGCTGATGGCAGAACATTTTCGTTTTGGCTTTCTTATCTATTGCCCCGTGTTGTTCTGATACATTGCAACAAACGTATCAGCCTTTTTTTTTAATGCCGTTTAATCTAATCTGTCTGTGCGAATGAATCTTGCTTTGTAACTGGATCGTGTCGTCGCAGATGGCCCACTGACGACTCGAGCCGTCCCCATCTCCTCCTCTACGCTATGAGTCAGTCATCCTTCCTCTACAGGTTGCCAGTGAGGCTTGTTATGCCATCTCAAAGGATTCTATGGTGATTTTTCTTCACCCAGAATAGTTCACAAGCTGCGTTACAAATGGCACCAGCCAGATCCCAATTATTCCTGGCGCTGGATATCCAATTAAACATCCAACATCCATACCAGGCATCTGGAGCGTTCGGTACATACACAGAGCAGGCAGAACACCCACTTTTTCTCCAGCCTCACCAGTTATTTTCCCTTGTTTGCTTCCCTCTCAAGATAAGGAGATGAAGGGTTTAAAATCGTTATCAAGTGTTGCGGAGTTTGAATTTTACATGTAAAGCTGTGTTATCTTGGAGAATGTCCCTGGTTTGCAGCCTCAGCTGCTCATGTCCGATCAGCAGTAGGGCTTTCACAAGGTCTTTTTTTTTCTTCTTCTTCTCTTTTTTTTTATTTGTTTCTGTCCTTAATTATTTATAAGCATTTCTGCTTAGACCTTCTCGGATAAATCATCAGAAAATTGCGGATTTATATCATGATGTGTATGTTGCCATTTTTTGATCTGTGCTTTTCCAGGCTTCGCTTTTTCTTTTTTTTTTTTTCTTCTGAAATAGATTTTGATCTCAGTGGGATTTTTATGGTGAGATGAAGGTAAAATAAATATATAAATTGCAACAAATTAATTGGGAGATAAAAAAGACAGCAGGGCGTTTGGGCTTTTTGGCATGTTTGCGATCGCTGCTTTCGTTCCAGACTGGCACCCGGCGGGGTTGACTGTGCCAGTTCATTGTAATAGAGGAGGAAATCAGTAATCTTTTCACAGTGACGCTTGTCCTCGGCAACAAACGGGAGCTCTTCATAACCGACCGAGTTGTCTACATCGCTGAAATCATTTTTAATGCTTCATAGGGCAGCCAAAAGAAAAGTTGCATCATATGCAATGAGCTGCAGCGGCTAGCGGAGACTGTTTTTTGCTGCAGTTTTGTGTTGTGAACCCACACAAAGTAGTATGTAAGTGCAAAAAAAAAAAAGAAAAAGTCTTTGTGGTTTTCAACTGTTTTTCCCCTCAAAAACTCTGAAATGATTGCGTGTAATTATTTAACTATTTAGTAATATTCCACCACCTAAGGCTATAATTAGTGCAAACATCTTCATCTTCAGGAACTGACGTTCAAAGCTTGATATGTTGATTCACAACTTAATCCTACTCTAAGCTTCTCCACAAACTTTTTCCAGTCTGCAGAATTCATGAAATCTAAATAGCCTTTTTTCATTATTAAGAATTTAAACCTAAACATTTTCTTTGGATATTTTTATATACATTTTTAAAAGAAAAATTTGTTCCTATTTTTTCTGCCTCATTTGATCATTTTCTTGCTCCTAATAAAGTTGTGTGCTGTCTTCTCTTGCTAGTTAAGTACATGCGTGAGGCCACGCCGTATGTCAAAAAGGGCTCCCCTGTGTCAGAGATCAGCTGGGAGACGCCTCCTCCCGAGTCTCCGCGCCCCAGCAGCCCCCCCACCGCCTCCTTCTCCTCGTCCTCGCCTCAGTCTCCCGGCTCTCCCAGCCAGCCCTTCCTGTCGCTGAACGGCGACAGGAGATGCATACCGCTGAAGATGTCTTGCGTGACACGTGCCATGACCAGAGCGGATCCCGAGAACAGGTAGGTGGAAACTCACTGGGACGAAGTGAACAGAAAACACAAACACACGCCGGAGGGACGAAACCGCAGGCTTGCTGGAGACCGTTGCTAAACTTCAGATGTCATTTCAATCAATATGCAGTGCAGGAGCTTTTCCTTAGGGATAGCTTTGCCTTTAAATTAAACACGCACAGACAAATGCGATGCAGTTGTAACAATTGCATGTCCCCAGTCTTTTAAGTCTCTGGTGTCTCACTGGGTTTCTGGCTGCTCTGACGAAGCCGGCAATAAAAACAGGAAATTATTTATCGAACACATTTGGGGCAATTCTCTCCTCTTTCCCCTAATGGACATTTGAACAGCGGATGAGGAAAATAAAAGCCTTTGTCAGTGATTCAAATCACCTGCAGCTAAAAACCCTGAAAGTTCTCATTTATCCACAGAGAAATGCACGAAGATTGATGTTTTTCTCTCTTCTCTCCACTTTTAAATTAAGCTGTCCTGCTTGATTCACTCATTTGTCTTCATCAAAGTCAAAATAATGTAACATTAGGTCATTTATTACCAGCATAATAACAAAGCTGTCGGTAGAAACTTGAAGTTGTGCAGCAATGTGTTCTGTCTCTTGCAAAGGTTTTCACACATTGTGAAGGTCTTTTTTGCATCTAGTCATGTTACAACAAACCTAAAGGAAAATTATTGGGATATTAAGAGGTAGATGAACACAATATAGTGTGTACTTGCAGTGTGGACATGATTTATAATTAAATGATTTATTAAACAGTTGAATTAAATTTGTGCAATATCTCAATCACAAAACACTGCTTAGATGCGATATTTGATATAATGTTTCAAGTTCAATTTAGTTGGTTACAATGCAGTTTGTTTGAATTTTTTTTACAGCATTCATGTGATTTATAATTAAACACACTGGTTTGGGGCATTTTATGGAACTTAGCAGAAATGAGAAATAAAGTCAGATCATGACATGAATTATTTCATGCTGTGAATGACAATTTAAGACTGTCATTTAGATGTTAGTCATGACAGAGGAAGCCGGTTTGTCACTGGACTTTATTCCTTTGCAAAAAATCTGAGAAGACGATGGTGACACAGCAACAAGTGTAAGCTTTAGAAAGTATATGATGTTGAATCAAAGCAGAACTACCCGACATTATTTTCTCTGCTTTGCTTTCTTTGCCGGTTTCCATTTGCTCATTAGTATCTGCCCCGGGGTCAGCCGGCGTCATCTGCTATAGTGAAAGACAGAAGCACTAAAGTGACTTTTTTAGCCTGATTTCCTTACAGCCAGACATTTGAAGTAGCTCTTAGACCTACTGAGTAGTGGGTGGGGGGATTGTTAGAAGGTGTCATTAAGCTAATTGGCTGGTAATTTGACAGTGGCAGAGTTAAATGGCAGATTGATGCACAGAAATGATTCACTTTACTTCACTCTCTTTTCACTTTCTGTGCTGTGTACCATGGCCCTGTTAAGTGCTGTTTGACCATGTTGTTTTTTCCTCTGCGTGCAATACTTTCTCCTTGTTGCTCTGTCTTGTCTGTGCTTCAGTCTTTTCAACTTGTTTGTGTTTTTCTGCCCCAACGACTTCCTGCTGTCCTCTCCTTTTCCTCTCTTTCATCATCTCCCAGTACCAAAACACAAGTCTTGCTTTTCTATCATTCAACCTCTTCAGCCGTTTGATTTTTTTTTTTTTGTTCTCAGCAGATCTCTCTGTGATCTCACTGTGACTCGGTGTCTTTATCTGTATATATGTGTCCACAGAATCCACAGAATTGGTTGTTCTTTATCTTAAAAGCTTTGCATAATAAGCCCCCAGTGGCCAGTCTCCCCTAAAGTTAGTAATCTTCAACTCTCCATTAGCAAGGCATAGTTGCACAAAAACAAACAATAAAACTATAAATGAAGATTAACGTTACAGGGTTTCCTGTAAAAGGAAATACAGACGTACTCAACATTTGTCCTAGACATTTGGTCTGTAGGCAATCTTCCACAAATTTCGAGTTCAAATGTTACTTTCAGATGCAAAAGTGATCGAAACCCAGATATGGTCATCATTGGGTCTTGTTCCTCATCCTTGTTGTGTTGTAAACAATATGCATTGATTTCCTCACCAAGCGTTTTGCATCAGATCCTGTTCCTTGTATGAAGCTCTTCCACATCTCGCCTTCCTCATTTTTCAAGCTGAGATGTGCGTCTCTAACAGAGCAATCTCCCCCTGTAAGGAGTTTGTGTGAAAGGGGGGAAAGTGTGAACTAAATTGTTCTCCTGACCATCTTCAATTTTCATGTGCACAAACAGCTTTTGTGTCAAAGCCATATTCCAGTGAAAATGCATTTTCATGTCAAACCAGCTTGCTCTTTTAGCGCCCACGAAAACCTTTGAAATGTTTGCTTTAATCTTTCTCTCTTTGTTCCTGAAACCTGAAACAGGAAAAAAAAAACTATATTAAACTGTTTCTCATTGAAAACAATTCTAGCTGAACTATTTGTTTTTAATAGTGTTTAGCACGTAAAGTAAATGATTGACATCTGATGACCATCTGCTTGGAGAACAGATCACCTGTTGCTGTGCACTGTCAGTCAGATGGCTGAAAAAAATGTGGGAAACATTTCGGCTCGTGAAAAACAGTCGTAATGTGGGAGCTAAACGAATGTGTGTGTGGAGCATCTGACTGCATACTGCCTACTGGAGCAGAGAGACTGACTTACCAACAAGCTAAAATCTCCTTCTTTAGCCTCCAGTGTTAAACTAGTTATGATATATTCACGATAAGCTCTTAAAATACCACTAAATTAAGCAAGTCATTGAAGGTCTATCTTTTAACAACTAATAAATTATAGATAGCATTATCCTAACTGCAAAAATTAAAACAGCAGTAACCATAATGGCTATTTTCCATTTTAAATAAAAAGAGAACAGAATATGTTTTGCATATACTGCGATACGCAAACTCTTCCTCCAGAGTATTTACATTAAATAACATTATGGTGAATGTAATTGAAATAAAATGACAATGCATATTCTAGGACATGAGTCCCACATATATACATACATTTATATAAATATAGAGGATAGGATTCATCACCTAATATACAAGGACTCAATTACTGAGACTATTTCCCATATATCCAATATTTAACCTTTTTCCCTCTTCCATTCCTCCTCAGCAGTTTTCTTATTTCTTAGCAGTTTTTTTTAGTGCATTAATATCAGTGTAAAATCTTGCCATCTTTTCAGATTGTCTTTGGCTGTACAGGACTAGGGTGTCTGTACCTGAGATACCCTTAGTCACGTTTCACATTAAGTCAATGTCAGAATACATGGGTGTAGGAGGAGCACTGCTTGTAAAATCACACTAAAATCAGTCATGACTTTCAAAAGACTGCTTGGTGAAACCTTCAGGTCAATGTTGATTGAAACCACTTAAAAACACTTCAGGGTTGAACATTGACTTTGTTGCCCATAACTTTGACTTTATTGGCGAGTTATGCGAGGAGTTGAGGTCAATGCCCCATCTCCATGTCACACACAGATAACGCCGCGCTTCGCTTTGTGAATGTCTAAAGCAGGTTTGTGGATGAGAATGTAGACCTTGGACAAATTTATCTTGACCAGCAGGTTTTTATGAAGCCTTTTTCCTTACTCCACAAGCAAGACAAATTCCTGATTGACTCTGCCAGATAAAGTTTAGTAAATGTTTAAATGAAAATGCACCCGAGTTGAAATCGATTCGCTGTTCTTACTCCATGAAAATGTGCTCATGTTTATCCTGGAAGGTTGGATGTTTCTCAGCCTTCGTTTGTCCCCAGACAGAAAGCTGAAGTTAAAGATCACAAGGCAGGCCTGTAAGCTAGCTCTCTGTTTTTCTTATTTGGCTTTCAGGGATAAAATGGTTTAGGAGGTTTTATGTTAAATGACTGAAGATTCTGGCTTATCTTCCTCTTCTATACTCGGTGCGATGCTGCATCTCCCTCAGGGGTTTCAATTCATTTCACCAGATGATGTATAAACCATGTGCGAGCCCAAGAGGAAATGCACAAGAGCGGGGCCTGTGAAAGGCAGAACACATACGGCGATGAAAAGAGCCAGTAGAAAACAATGCTAAAGAAGTGGAGAGATGGGTTTTCCTTTGGATTGCAGGTAGACTTGATTTCAAACAAAGTGTTCGTCCTGATGCGAGTATCCTGACCTAACGTATTCAGATACACAGCGTGTATTAATCCTGGGAATAAATTGGATATTTAAATCAAGCCAAGTTATTTCAGGTATGTTGTACATTATTAATAGTCAAGAAATCGGCCTCAGGCTGCTTTTCAGTTCACAGATCACCCACACGCTCTATTCTTAGAAGGTCAGTGAACGGTGAATTGGGATAAGTGAAAAAAAAAAACTATAGAATATTCTAACAAGGAAAACACTAAAATTAATGTTTCACTGTTTAGAACACAAATTCAGTCAGTATTGGTTAAAGTGTTATGCCATTGGTGATATCTATATACAGTGCCTTGCAAAAGGATCCACTGCTCCTGAACTTTGGTAAGTTTGTTCACATCACAACTATAGAAATGTTTTAGATTTCATTGGTATTTTATGTGAAAAACAAAGTAAAGCAACAGAGATGTGTATTTATTTCTTATTTAGTCCCTCTAAATGAAATGCCTGAAGAAGTCACATGCTTAAAATTGTCAATTTGCTTAATCTCAGGATAAGCCCAATTAATTTTGTATTGAACATTGGTGGACAAATGGCATCATGAAGACCGAGGAACACGGTTGGAAAAAGGAAGGTTGTGATACAATAGCTTTGAGAATCTCACATACCTGTAGCTCTAGGAAATCAATCTTCAGATAATGGAAGAATATGTCAAACCTGCAAACCTACCAAGACATGCCTAACAAGCACAACAAGCAGACAAAAGGCCCATTTTAACTCTGAAAGTGCTGCATGACTCAAGGTGGGAGAATCTTTTGACAAGACAACTATTAGCTTAGATCTTCACAAATCTTACCTTTATGAAAGAATGCCAAAAAAAGAAAATTGTTGTAAAAAGAAAGCCCTGCCTACAGCTTGCCATAACCCATGTGAGTGACCTGCGTGCATCACCCCGGAAACTTTGAAGCCTACCTTGAAATATGGCCTCAACGGCATCTTGGTATGACAATGCCTTTCTTCAGCATGGACAGAGAACCCGGGTTGAGTTTAGTGCAGGGCAATCCTGAAGGAAACCTGCCTAAAGATGTATCTCAACACAGCCTGAGCTATAATGGACTGATTTAGACGGAAGCATATTCATGCATTAGAATGGTCCAGTCAAAGCACGAAGCTAAATCCAACCAAGGATCTGTCGCATGAAGATAATAATATTTCTATGAGAACAGCCGTGTGCAGAAAATGATTCTGTAATAGCTTTGCAGTAATCTAATCTGATGTTCTCTTCTCGCTCTGAATGCATCTATTTTGCATTTCTGTAAGCTCTTTTGCCAATGAAGTGGTGCCAGTGCAACATATTTAAAGAGCCTCCTCCACCAACCACAGATCTGCCTCTGAGGTTCTTCCCCTCCACTCCTCCTTGGCCTTGGTTATTTAGCAACCTGGCTTTTTACAGGAACCCGTTCAAAACTTTAACCCAGAGCAACACCAGGAGTTGATTTAATGTAGATGGTGTTTTTACTGGCAGCGATGCTGTTGAATAGGGAATGCATGGTATTCTTCAGAGATGCAAGAAATCTTTCATTATTAGGTAAAGTAAAGGTGCGAAGAGAAGCTGAAACCATTGCAGCTTAAGCAACAACAAACGACTGGATAGATGATGAGTTTTTTGGCAATTTCTTTTCAGCCCTTTTTTTTTTTTACCCTTTTTTCCCCACATCAGTTATTTTATATTCTTCCAGCATGGATAAATGTCAGCGAGAGTTAGACATTTACATACCTCTGTAATCTCTGTTTGATCAAACTCTATTTCAATTTAATTTTTTTTTATTTAAAAGTTGCTCCTTTGCTAATCTTTGTCTTATATATATTTTTTTCTCCTTCCAATCACTTGAGTATCGGCCTACCTTCTCTTCTATTCATGCTGCACAATGAAGAAAGAGTTAACCGCATTGTTCTTTAGCAGCAACCACATGCACCTTTTTAAAATTCATACTCTGAGTGCACACAATCAAAGCGCCATCCAGAGAGATCGAGAAGGGTATGCTTTGCCTCTCCTGACCAGAAATGCTCCCATATGAAATGAACAAATTGTTTATGGAAATTTACTGAGATACAGCTATTTGTCATTTCTCCCACACACAGAATGCATGGGTATTTCTGTATTTTCAGCTTGCTTGAATTAACTCAAATTTTAACACACTTTTTCACCGAGTGCACATAATGAAGTGGATGGCATAAATGGAACATCTGTTAAATGCTGATAGGTAATTGGGTAGCAGTTTTGTTTTTATGCCAAATTAGAATTGCCTGATTAGGGTGAGGACACAGTTTTGTTTTATAAAGGCTTTTTTTTTTTTTCCTCCCTCAATGAACCAGAGAGGTTGAAAGCTTTACTAACTTTTCCTTATCTCCTCCTCCAGACAACTGGAGCTGCACAGTCCTGACGCCAGGCACACCATCGTGCTCCGATGCCCAGACCAACCATCTGCCCTGTCCTGGTTCTCTTCCATGCACTCAGTCACATCCACGCTGGCACAGGTCTGTCTCCTCTGTGAATCGTTTTTTACAGGAAGCTCTTATCATCACAGTACATTTAGATGTCAGCGACCGTTGCACGACTCCTCTGAACTGCTCTGAGGGTGGTGCATGCCGAATGACTCTCCAGGCTTAAACCTGTCACCCCATCACAGCGAGCGGCGGCAGAAGTCGTCCAGAATACATCCAGGACAGGGGTAGCTGGCAGCAAAGAGATCCGACACCTGGGATGGCTGGCAGGGAAGGTAGGTGTGTGTGTGCATGTGTGTGCATATGTGTGCATGTGTGTGCGCGTGTGTGCATGTGTGTGCATGTGTGTGCTTCAAATGGTCCAGAAATGAATTTGTCCTTTTTACAGTCATGCTGTTTGATTTTGTTGAAGGGTAAGAACTCATAATGTACAGCAGTGAATTTAATATGAAAGAATAGAATTTGTACTGTTAATCCTTAAAGAAACATAAACACTGCATGGTAAAATCTATGTAATAATAACCAACTAAAACACAATATATAAAGTTGTATGACCAATACGCCCACAAGATTATTGCTTGAATCAGACGTTGAAAGCTGGGAATCAGACTTGTTGCTCCTGCCAATAGGGGGCAACGATGTGCCTGTTTGTCAACTGTGTACTCAGAAGAGAAGAAAAAGCAATAACACTTGTGAGCTTTTTGTGTTGGTAACTGCAGATAGCTGTAGTTAATGTTGAATTAGTTTGAGCGTATTAGGCTTTTGTTGTTTTAGAAAAAAGAGATTGATATAATATTCTGCTCAATTAAGCAAATTTGCTTGAAAACCAATTTTAAATTTAGTGTGTAGATGTAATGAAATGAATATAAATTGATTCTCCCAGTGAAACACAAGTAGATCAAGACATTTTTGTTTAAATATTTTAATGCCATGATACAATTTAAAGTTTGGTATTTTTTACTCAAGTTTGTCATACAATGAGCATCACAGACCAGCCCATGCTGGAGTGAAATTTCCTTTAATTTTGCAAAGGGCTATTACAGCGGTGAAATGTATTGTGTGTGTATGTGTGTATGTGTTCTGTGTGCTTTAATATTTAAACGTGTTTGATTTAGCTACATAATCCACTCTGTCCTCTAAACAAGTAAAAACAACCCCACATTAAAGCACCTAGAAAATGCAGTTTTTAAGTTTATTAAATGTGTGCTTTGTCTCCCTTTCTTTGGTTGCAGAAAGTGTGAGATTGGTTTTCTGCATGTCACAGAGGCTCTGGTTAAGTGTGTTTAAAAGGAACTCAATAAGATGGGGTCGGAAGATGAAAACAGTCAGTGTTTTTGTGTGATTGTGTTTGTGTGCTTATGTTACCTGGGGCTGCATTCTTATTAGGAATTATCTTCAACTCCTGCACGCGTACACGCACGCGCACACATGCGACGTATTTGTGAATTTCACACGTACGCAGCTTCGCTCCCTCTTTCATATACAAACACCTGTGCAAATAGGCGCACACATCCATATCTATCTAATTTAGCCCTCATGAATTTGCCAATATTTGATCCTCCAAATGCAGTACAATACTGTTACTTAGCAACATATCCTCATTATGTTAAAAAGCTGACCCTCGACCCTCTGAATCCCACTGCGCGATTGGTTGAAGCAGAACTTCAAAGAGCTACTTTGGATTCCTTGGCTCGGCAGCAGATAAGCTCTTATAATGAGAAGAGTTCTGGAGCATTGTCACATAAAATGCACATGAATTGTGTGAGTGTGCATGTGTGTGACAGATAGAGAGAAAGAGAGAGTGTGTGTGTGTGTGTGTGTGTGTGTGTGTGTGTGTAAGTGAGAGGCTTGTGGAGATGAGTGAGTGTGGAGGCACAGCAAATGGATAGAGAAAGTGTACTTGCATCTCCACAACAGCTAAGTTCACTTTTATCTCACTTCCTGTTGGATACGCAACACAAAGCTAGAGACGAACTGTCATGGGTCCAGGATTTACTTGTTTGTTTTTGACATTTTACACATTAAGCACAAAAACATGTAGATTAACAGATCCGTCACCCTGTGCAGCACGCAACTAATCAAATTCAACTTGAGTGGCCCTGCAGGAAGAGTTGCTTAGTTGGTCTCTTGACATTACATTCACTAATCACTTGCTCAGTTTAAATTAATCAGCAATCTAGTACTCATTAAGTGTGTTATTTCTTTTTTCTGCTGGTCAAACTCTGTTTCTCAGACGGGTATGTAAATAATAAACAAAGTTAGATTTGTCATAAATTTGCATAATAAGCTGCTGTATACTATTGTGCTTGACTTAGGACAAAATCAAACCCTAACCCAATTGCATTATGTTAGGAGTTAAATCCCCTGATTAGTGTAATCATTTTAATGAGTTTCAGACTGAGGGAAAGAAAGGAAGAAAGCAAGGCAAAGGACAAAGCACAGAATAATGTGTCATACCGTAGGCCATGGCAGTGTTTATACTTTGCAAAATAACTAACCTGAATCGAATGAACAGGTTGCACGTTTTTACCGCTGCATTTTTTTTTTATTATTGTTCAGTTCTTCATTACTCAGCATATGGCTGGATGGGAGCAGCTGTTCCTCCCTCATTGTTTATCTGTTTATGCGGCAGACGGAGAGTGAGAAGCAGTGCTGGAAACCGGTCCTGGTGGTGGTGACGGAGAAGGACTTGTTGCTGTACGACAGTTTGCCTCGAAGCAAAGAGGCCTGGCAAAACCCTTCACACAATTTTCCACTTTTAGCAACACGGTAGGTAGCTTTACGAACACAAACATACAGAAATGTGCAAGATCTTAAAAGAAAAACAAAACAAAAAAAACAGCTGAAGATAAATTAATTTCTTTCCATAGTTTACTTCCCTGACATTCTGAATAAAAGCAATAGAAAATTAATTATCATTTATTAATAATACTTTTTATGAAAGTAAAGTTTGAAAATCTTTACAAAAGTCTTGATTTAATTTGGCAATTAACATACCAAATGTGTAATTGCACATCATTGTCCACCTGGCTTTGCTCTCATTGTGCGTATTTTCTTTCCTTTTGTTTTTGTCTGAATTTTTAAAATGCAACTAATTTTGTTATGATAGAGCTTTAATTTTCATTAAGAACAGCAATAATAAATAAAAAGTGTTTGCCCTCAGGTTTCTTTTATTTCAGTTTTTTTTTTTTGGCACAGCTAGTTGTTTCAGAATGTCAGACTTCTTTTGTCAGACTAAGGTTGACTGAGGAAAAACAAACGGTAGTTTTCACACATTTCTCTCATTTATTAAGGAAAAAGCTATCTAAATCAATCCCTGTGTGAAAGAGTCCTCTGCTATGATTTTGAAATAATGAGTAATAAAATAATTTGAAGACCTGTCTCAAAACAGGTGTGTGTGTATACATATATATATATATATATATATATATATATATATATATATATATATATATATAAATCAAGTGTGACGTTCTACGACTGCTTTACTAATTCAGCACCAAAATGAGTCAGATCCATGAATTCAGCACGATACCAGAACAAAACTAAGGAAACATGTGCAGGTATCAGTTCAATAACTTTAAGCTCAAACTCTTGCTTTCAGTAGCAGGACAATGATCAAAAGAAACACTAGCAAGCTTACTTCTGAGTGGCTCAAAAAGTAAATAAAATGAAGGTTTTTGAAATAACCTTGTCAGAGTTCAGATATTATTCTACTTTAGATGTTGTAGTGTAACCTGAAGCAAGTCATTCAGGCGTGAAACCCTCTAATGTGGCTAAGTCAAGAAGACTCTGCAACGAAGAGCGGAAGAAAATATCTTCTGAGTAAAGTAAAGGGCTCACCACAGAAGGCAGGTGACAGTTGTTTCTGCCACGCTTGGTTCAGCTGGGTTTTAGGTTTGAGGACAGTTACTGTTTCTCACAAGGTCAGGTTGGTTTTGATTTTTTTTTTTTTTTTTTGCCTAGACATAATGAGGATGTAATTTCAAAAAAAAATTGCAGTGTTGAATGATCTGAAACATGTCAGTTTGACAAAAACTCCTGAAAGCAACATCAGCATGCGTTGCACATATTAGCATATTAGATGAATAAATAACTTACCGATACTAAAATGGTATTCATTAAATCTTTGTTATAAGCTTGCTTAAAAAAATCTACATACAATATGTCTGATTTTAACAAGTGTCATTCTTGCAGCCTGGTCCACTCTGGTCCTGACCGGGGGTCGCCGTGTTCTGGCACCGAGCTGTTTTTTGCCACTCGGACTGGCACGCGACTCGGCATCGAAACTCACCTTTTCCGGACTGAGACCACGAAGGATTTGTCCATGTGGACGAGACACATTGTCAACGGCTGTCATGCGTCAGCTGAGATGATCAAAGAAGTCACAACAAGTGAGTTTTAGTACATTCACACTGTCATAAAACACTCACACAAATAGACGCTTTAGATAAGAGAAAGACAGAAAAAGCATAAAGGATGGGAAGAGCAAGGTGAACTGTTCCGGTCACTTTACGGGTTTCTGCAACACTTCCTCAGATTGGTTCTGGCGTCTAGTGACACAAGCGCTTCCAGAGAGATTTAGGAGTCTGCAGCGGAAACCACTGCCTTGGGTCAAGCAAACCTGGAATCGCTGCATAAAGCAATATGTGTACATGTGAGAACAGACTCCCACATCCTCTGAGATAGAAGAGCCTCTATGATATAAGACGACAGCCATATGGAAGATGTAGACAAAGCACTTGCTATTTATAGCAAGGAATTTTGTGTGAAAACGTGTGCATTTGCTGTTTGGCATTGAATATGTGTTGTTTAAGGGGATCGGAGTATAAACCCCCCTCTCTCATGGCCTCCGTCTTTCTCAAAGCACAAAATGTCCTGGGAAATGCTCCTTTCCCCTGAGTCCTCCTCAAGTTTCCATGTGCCAAATTAAGCTTGACCTCAGACTCTATCTGTGAAACTGTGTGCATCCAAACCTCATATGATACACACAATAGTTCATCTGTCATTTACCTCCAAATTCCTGTTAAACTCACCCACAGCCTGTCTCAGCCCACTGTCTCTGGTCTTCAGTAGTTGGCGGGTTGTTAAAGTGAAAGTAAAGGTTACGCTTACGGTGTAAACTAAAAGTCACAAGTTGCTCGGCATCAAAAGATGGAGTTGAACAGTCTCCATGACCTTGATGCAATCAAGCTGGTAGTTCTGTGGGAGAGTGTGTTCCTGTGTGTGTGGACATGGTTTGATTGCCGTGTTCCTAGTCTCCTGGCTCTGTGCTCTATCTGTCTCACTCTCAACGTTAATAAGATATGTAATCAGTAAAACAATCTGCAGCAAGCTTTGGCCGACTGTTTTTATTCGGTTTCTATTGCAAAAACAGTAAAGTGATGTTTTATTGCTTTTAAAGTTGATAGAGCAATTAATTCCTTAAGTTATGCATCTGTCATGAAGTTAATCCTTTCTGTCTGCTGGAAAACATCTTTCAGTCCCTGTTAAATATGCTTCAATTCTCCATATGTCTCTACCTACCACTGTGTTTAGTGTATAATATTTTTGGTTTAGCTTAAGCAATGTTAGCCTTTCTGCAGGTAGGCATGTTTCTAAGAACATGGTGCATGTGAAGGGTGGTTCTTGGTAAGTGAGGAGATGAAGTATGTACAGCAATGTGCAAAAGTTTTAACTCACTATGTTTAAAAACAAATGTATTTATATGTTTTTTTTTAGATCTTCACCTTAAGATCCATAAGATCTTCAGGCTGTTTAAACTTTGGCTGCTTTTACAACAATTTTCACTTCATTCTCTGCTCACTTACTAATTGTTTCTGTTGGCTAATAAATTGTATTTTTTGTGCATGTATCATTTTTAAACCAGTCAGACTTTTAAGTCCAATGAGTCTCGAGAAAACTTTCCAAGAAAAATGTGGATAATTGTTGATGCAGATTACAAGAAGTTATTGTTTCCCTGGAGCAAAATATGAAGAACTTAGGGCTGGTTTAAAACGTTTTTTCTATTGCAGTATTTTTACCAAACGTATTCACCGACGCACACAGATCATTGCATGTGGGTGTTTTACTCACTTCCGTTGAAACAGGTGTATGAAATGCATCATCAAGGCATACAGGCTGCTTCTACAAATATTTGCATATTAACTTGCTTTCTCACAAGAGCTCAGTGAATTCCAGTGAACTCCTGCTTCCTTCAATACAAAAAGTGAATCTAGGTTTAGCCGTTGCCAGGAGAAAAGTACTTGAACGAGTAGGCAGATTTATTACTTTTACTTTACTTTTGACAATAAATTTCACACTAGAGTAAAGTAGTATTTTACCTAATCCTCTCAGAGATTTTGGAAGCAACAGTTTTCCAAAAGTATCTCCAGCATGTCAGTCTTAAAAGACCAACAACTCATGAGAAATTGGACCAGTTTACTATTTCATGACAGAAGTTTTTCTTGTTATTTAATGGGACCATTTTGATTTGACGACATAATGTAAAATTTATAAGGTTTAAAAAAATATGAAATCCTCAGAAAACTGAGAACTTTCCCTCAGAGCATCATTGTGATGCTCTAAGATTCAGGCATGTTTTTACCTGACATCATTTTATGTTTAGAGAGATTATACTCATACTATAGTCTTATTCTAACATTATATCATTCATTAAATGTTTGGCTGACAACATTACGTACCTTTAAAAAGCTGAGTTAAACTGTAGTTGAAAAATTATCCTAAAAATTATTTAATTGTCATTAAACATGCTAGCTAATTAAATAGTTTCATAAAAAATATTTGCCTTTGCCTCACCATAGCTTTTCATTTAAACTGAGTTTCATAGAGAAACACCAGTTTCTCAGTCGGGTCGTGCAGAGGTAGCAAAGTAATTTTACAGTTCCCCGTGAAGGAGTGTGACATTGCATACAAAATACATTCACTCGTGTTTTCAGCACTTACCAGGCATCATCCCGCTGACCTTGTCAGCTTCTTTATCTTTAGAACATCCTAAACTCTGATGCTTTATTCATTGTCAGGGCTCACAGTGAAGATTTGCTCTGAAGATAGATTAACCCTTAGTCACTCAACAGGCGGTGAGACGTTCTTTGGGGATGTTAAAGGGGAAGTGAATTCGTACGGCTCCGAAATCAAGTTTCACTTGACCTTCTGGCGTATCTTATTTTGTGATAATAACGCTGATAATTTCAGCAAACAGCAGGCGTGTTCTGTTTCATAGATATTCCACTTCAAATCAAAAATGTTTTCAAAAACACTTTCTTTTTGTGCTAGAAAGTCTTGTTTACTGTGTTTCAGATTTAAAATGCAAGAAGAACGCACCTGAAGTCAAATGTTGCAGCTAGGATGTCAGAGTTTTCTGAGCAGGAAAGAAAAACAGGAGGAAGCAGCTTGATTTCCTACTTCCATCAACACAGAATTAAATTGATTCTAATGTAATTAGAATCAATCTAATTAAATTAGGGGGAAAGTTTACACTAAACTAGGGAAACATTGCATTTTTTTGGTTTGTTTTACTCATAATTCTGTGTAATAGTGATGCTCTTTAAAGGAGTAGGTCAGAACTCTGTTAGGTCATGATAAAGAGTTATGAGCAGTAAATATCTTCATTTATTTTGATGTTTTAATTTAGAATGAAACTATATAAGGCCTTCTGAACCAAGAGACTAAAGAGAACTTCTATAGTTTTGGAATAAAGCCGGTTTCAAAAATGTCCTTTAAATAATCCATCTGTTTGCATTGGTGTTTTTGTTTTGGTTTTTTTTATAATAAAACTAATATTGAATTGCATGAATAATATAAGGGTGGTGTAACAGACAAGATATACTGTTTTTCTCTTCTTTTTTTTTTAAGATACTTGCTGCTTATGTCAGGATATCTCCTCAAAAATCTAAAAAAGCTACCCAAGGTTTGAGACGTGCCTCTACTCTAAGTTGAAGATGTAAAGATTTGCTTAAAGTCAGCAATCCTTCATCTCTGGCTTCTTGAACGTCTCATTAAAGTGTTTGTCAGAGTGAAGTCTGCAAAACTTGTTTAATTGCTTTTGGGGTCACCGGGGTGGTCTTGGTGAACAGGTAAACAGCGTAATGACTTGAAGCTCTTTAAAAATCAAATTAACTCAGCGGTGGTGGAAAACTAATCTATTAACCTGCTGTGACACTTGAAGTCGTGTGCAGCTTCGAAATCTCAGGTACTTTTCAATCCCAACGACCTATAAGTTCAAGATAAAAGTCTGAAAAACAGATTTTGTCCTTTAGTAACCTTTTAGTTGAAAGACCAAAAGTGGTCTCAGACGTAGTGTATCTGCTCTCTCTTACTGTCCAGTGTTACCCTGATTTATTCCCTCACTCTGTTATCGCTCTCTGATCCTCCATCGTTCCTCGTCTCCTCCACTCATGTCAGAAAAGGGGTCTTTGTTGCAGCATGAAAAGCCCCTTTATGCGAGCGCGTATTCTGATGGGAAACCCTGCTTTCCGTGCCGAACAACGTGCTCAGATAGAAGAGTACAGTTTCAGGTCTAAAATTCAGCAAAGACCGGCACTCTTTCATCCGTTTGAAGCCCTTTTTATCCCTATAGAGGTGCGATGGTTCCGCCACGCCATTCATTAGATTTATATTACACTGTTATTTTGCATAATGTCACCATTTGATTAAGTATCTGTGCTCTGGCTGTAGAGGTCTGACTATTTGAAGGAAAGTCTGATAAACCTCAGTGGTCAGCCAGATTAAGTTGTTGAAGTACTTCAGTGATTAAAAAATGGTTCCCTTGACAAATGACAAAAGATGTGTGACGCCAGTCAGACAGTTTGAAGGCAGCATTGCAAAATACTGGGGAAACATATGTAAACTTCAAAGGTTTTTGCTGCTGTAATTTGAGGTGATGTGATTTAAATTTAGTTTAACATACGACTTAGCTATTTTTTATTTCTTTTTTAACTCAGAAACATTTCAACACTCAACTCTTCTCACTAATATTGACAGGAAGGGGAGTATCAGTTAATTAGTTGCCTGAAAGTTAATGATTTCTCTTTGCTTGGAATCAGCCCGTTTATGTTTATGTTATTTTGACTGCAACCAATTAAAAATTCTGGAGCCGGATTCCCGACTGGAACCAGGAAGAGACAGACTGCATTGGCTCAACTCGACTGTGCAACAGCCCCTCTTAGGAATAGCTTTTCAAATAATTTTTTACGGTTTGTCATCAAAATGTCTCCAAAGCTGCATGTTTATCACAGGGCTTTTGCTATAGCACCCCCATCCTTATGGATCGGCCTTCCACTGTCGAATCTTGTGAATCTTGTAATAATCCATTTAGGGGTTCATTGTACACCTCTTTTTGCCAACTTTTTTTTTTGTTTTTTTTTTTTTTGCTTTAAATTTTCTCTGTAAACAAAGTTGATTTGGTAAATTCCTACATTCAGGTTTTGATTGGTGGATTGTTTTTCAGTGGACAACTGCTGCCACTGTAAGTGGCAATCAGCTCACCAGCTGTGATTGTAATTGTGAATAAGTGCATGAACATGCTTACAAAGCGATGCCCCTGCTAACCCATGAAGTCCATCACAACATTGCTACATTTGTTAATCTTATACAAAACCAGAAAATGAATTCAACATGCATTGTTAAGGTTTTGTGAAAAGAACAACCTGTTAATAGTCAGAGACAACCTGCAAGGGGAGACTTTCCTCATACATGCACATGCATGAGGAAACAAACATGCATTCATGCACTGAAATGATAATCACCGGCACATAACAATATTTCAGTTTCTTTATGTTATTTCAGGTTACTTTTTTTGCAACCAGTAGTATGGCCTACACAGCTTTATTGCCATATACAAGCACACTTAGATACCCTCCTCTACACACAGAGACACATGCACACACACTCATCTTTCTCTCGCTTTCAGCAAACACTGGAGAGACAACAACTCCTCTCGCTTGTTGTCTCTTTGTCAAACAAACTCACAGCTTGGTAGATCAGATGTCATTGAGATGGGAGCTTACTGTACGCTGTAAATAAACTTCTCGGCATGTCACCTCAATGTCTGCCATTGTCAGGGCGTGAGTACTCAGCTGTTTTTGACAAATAAAAGAACGTGTCCCACGGTGGCGCTGTGCAGGGATGAGACAAAGACGACGGAGGCTACACTTAAAAAGAGCGAGTTGATGAAGATGGCGGGCTTCGCTCGGCTTTCAGGCGAGACGCCTGCTGTGAGGAGAGGAGAGCGGGCTGGAAATAAGTGGCAAGAAATGGTGTAAATCTGAGAAATTGCGCTCTCTGTTTACGGCGAGATCTTCAACAGGAGAGCAATGCGTGTCACTGAAATGTTGCAACCCTGAGGTGGATTCGTGAAGCAAACATGTGAGATGCATTAATTAGAGGAAAGACGACGCGTGTACGGTGCTTTGCGGACGCTTTCACATCCATTGAAGTTTTCTATGGTTTGTCTCATTATAACAACATGTTTTTGGGGACGTTGCTGTGATAATAAGTAACACACCAATGCAGAGCAGTTTTAAGGCGGAAAGGAAATAATATATGATTCTGACCTTTTTTTTTTTTCACGAATATAAATCTGAAAAGCACGGCATGCAAATGTTATTATTGTTTTTGTTGGTTTACATTTAAAATGCTATGTGTACACACACCCCTGAATATAACAGTCCTATTTTAAAGCACAACTGTGGCAGTCTTGAGCAGCTGTCCCTGGAAGAAAGGTGGATGGTGGATGGAGATGTTGGAGACTGCGAAATAATTAAGCAGGTTCACCTTCAAGCAGGACAAAAACCTCTGATTCAGATTAGTGCATTTGTGTTAGGATGGCCTAATCAAATTTGCTTGACAAAATTTGCCCCTTATCATCTGTTGACAGAAATAACGCCTTGAAAATACAAGTCTGTGCATAATCAATCTACATAATGTTACATATGCTATAAATGTTTCACTTAGTCAAATAAATATGTATTCATTAACATCCTAAATAGTCACAATATCCTCTGTTTCCCAGGTTGCCTGTACCAGAGTCAGGAGTGCCGGCTGGTGATTCACTACGAGAAGGGCTTCTCTGTGCTAGCTGACCCAAAAGTAGGAGACGGGGAGGACGGCGAGGAGAGAGTAATTGACACATCGGTCAAGCCCCAAGTGCTCCTCTCCTACCCCTTTGAAAAACTAAAAATGTCTGCGGACGACGGCGTACGCATGCTCCTTCTGGACTTTGGAGGGAAGGAGGGAGAGATTGTAAGTTCCCAAAGGCTTTGATTTGACATTTAAGATGCATCAGAAAATGCTTTTTTCTCTTATGCTTGTGTTCTTCTAAAACCAAAAGGGATGAATAAAATAAGCCTCTTCTGAGGGGAAAAAAATTTAAAAAATAACTTTTTTTTTTTTTTTTTTTTTTTTTTAGTAATTGTGTCCGTGTGACCTCTTTGGCACCTTTATGACACACAGAAACACACGTGCCAGCTATGCGCACGATGCACTCTGCCACCATTGTTGCAGCCGGCACAGTATGAAAGACATTCGTAATGCTGTCTGTTCCATCTATGAATGGATGAGAACCAGCCACTTGGCAGCAGCCCTGGACGGGGAGGACGCCCCATGAGCGAAAGGCTGTCGTATTTCATGCATCGCCCCTGTCAGTTTAAATATGGCTATTGGTCCCCTGAAAAACGATGAAAATGCAGACATTTTCATCAAAGAAAGGCCCCCGAACGCCCCGGACAGAATGTGAAAAGTGGACATGTCTGGAGAAAAGAGGACACTTGATCACCCTTTAGATTTAGAGGTTTATGTACTACTTCTTGCTAGACTTGCTTCAGCTAGCATCTTCACAAGGTCTCTGTTCTGAGACTGATGACACAGAAGGCGTCCTTCTTGAAAAATGGTGCTTATGCTGCTAAATTGTAGCCAAAGATGAACCACTTTTTTATATATCCAAGATAATTATCAAAATTTTCCCATGATATCATTCAAGGAAGCAGCATGTTTGGGATTTTGCCCTAAAGTCCATTTACACATGAGCCTTCAAATATTCCAAATTAAGACAATTAAGCAATTAAAAATAATTGTGGTGATCCTGACTGTAAAACAGGAAATGCTTTATTGTATTTAAATGTCGGTTATTGAGCAAAACAGAAGAATATATAGTCTCCTTATACAGCATATGTAAGTATCTGGCTCCAACTACGTGCATGGCATATTATTTTTATCTTTAAAATATCAAATTATTATACATACCACACACAGAGGGAATCATGTGGAGATTAATTACGAGTAAATGCAAACCAAGAAGTAACCGAAGCTCCACCAAAGTTAATAAAAACCCAATTACTGTCTCAGAAAAAAAAGCTTCACTGCTACACAGCATTCCTATGTGTCCTTTCCATCGTAGCATTTCAGATTGAAAAATAAATGTAAATTTATCAAATTTAGAATTAAATATCAAATAACCAGAGCTGCAATAAAAGTAATGACTTCAGAGCGTGCGGTGGTGTTTTTACCAACGTGTTGCCGAGGCATTCACTGCCAAAATAAATAAAAAAAAACAGAGCAACTCATTCTGTCTCTAAGGGGGGGCTTCTGCCGAATAAAGCGAGAAACAATCTGGGGCGTAAAGTGTACATGACAAGAAGAAGCAAGGCAGTAAGTGCTGCTAAAAGCAAATTACAGCACTTCGTTAGGAAATAACACCTGGAATGAAATGGATGTGACGAACTAGTCCTTACACGGCAGTATTTCAGGCGCAGGTTTTCCTAGAAAATAGCCTGTCACCGACTGTAAGACTTTTAATCTGTTTGCTGCTCTCAGCGGCTCTCCGAATAAAGTGCTGCTGCATATGGGAGCAAAGTAATCAGGTTTTATCAATGTAATGAGCTAAGTTTCTTTGTTCACCGTGTTTACCACAAATTTGTTAACATCTAGTTGGTTATTTATCTCTCTTTTTTTTTTTTTTTGCTTTGTCTACCAAGAGGCCTGCTGCTTTATTATTTGTAACTTCTCGCTGTGTAGTGGATAAAAAGTCACTCTGAAAACTGCAATATGGTCTCCCTGAGCTCCTTAGATTGAAAAAATTGGAAACTGAAGTGATGTATTAATGCTTCAGACTGTAACGACAGTCCTCATATACAGTACTCAGACAGAAACGCTCAGTTCTGACTGCTCTCCTTATGCTCAAGGCAAACAAGCAAAGACTTCTAAGCACCGATTCAAAACCCTCTCTTGGCTACTTGAGCAGAACAGATTTCTTCGTCTGTATTATTTCTGAATCCAAGCACAGTTTCAGACAAGCTTTGATAAACAATCCCAAGGCACTTGTGGATGCAGCTGACAGCTCATTAGCTCAATGTTTGGAAGTCAGCTGCGTGACATTTTTTACTGTTTACTATAGTTTTCAACGTGGCAGGAACTGTGTGCATGTCTAATTTATCAGGCTCCCCTGATCTATCCAATCAGGGAACCGTTTTCTGACCGACAAAGATTTCTTGCTCGGCCATGGTTTTGTTTTAATTGAACAATGTTGACAGGTAGCTTCTGATTTCGTTTCACACACCGATCACATAAACGACAGCTATAATTTAGACATCTAGAAGTTGAACCAATGGGTTTTAGCAGGTCTGAAACGAGTCATCATGAGGATTTGATTTTTACATGGTGCCCATCTAAAGTGTGGTTTACAGTATTTAATGTACCAAAAGAATAAATTAAATGTCTGTTTTTATGAAGTAACACATACATGGGACATGTTCAGTGATTTATTTAGCACACAGTGAATCTTTCTGTCCTGTAGCATTTCTTTTTGTTGTTGTTGCCTTAAATAATCCTCTTCTTGATTTTTTAATTTTAATTTTTATTTTACTTTTCTGCTTCCAGCAATTGGATCTTCACTCGTGTCCAAAACCGATTGTCTTCATCCTCCACTCTTTCCTGTCTGCTAAGATCTCCCGTCTGGGTCTGGTGGCCTGATCCGGGGACTCTCAAACTCCTGTGAAAACGAACCCATCTTGTTTCTACACCACCTCAAGCTGCTTTATTTGGAAACCCAAGCTGAATGAATGTAGCTTTTACCTGTAATTTGAGCTTTTTTTTGGGGGGGGGGGGTTCTGGGTCTTAGCAGGTGCCTGAAACTGGTTATTCCTCAGACATATTTTGGGGCGGGGTGAATGACCCCCTGTCAGGGCTCCAGGAACTTGAATGTCGGCTGAAGAACCGGAGAGGAGAATGTGAACTGGACTTGAAGCAGGTGGATGATGTATATTGATGTGCCAACAAACTGACACGAGAACATCGGGCATTACTGTCACGTCCAGGATGGGAAGGTACTGGCCACACGTAGCAGGATGGAGATGAATTCACTTTTAATTCAATCAAAATGTAACAGCAACCTGCCTTCCATTTACCAATTACATAATTTATTTACCATCAACTCTGAAAGGACATTCCTAATTTCACTTGTCATCCGTCTTCCTCATACACGACACGGCGTGGAGAAACTTTGCACATTAGTCTTTATTAGAGTCCCCCCGGGATGTCTCGTTATCCGTGTCTGCATTCATCATTCAGACTGGGGGAAGGGGGAACGTTTTCCCACAAAATGACGGCTCACTCAGATTTAAACTGTCACTGCTTTCTTTTAACGCTCATGATGACCGTCCCGTGTTTTTAAGGTATTTCAGCGTGACAGATGCACATGAAGGTTGAAGAGACCTGAAGAGACAGAGGATTGATTTTTTTTTTTTTTTTTTTTTTTCCCCTGCGTTGCATAAAACACTAGGGAGAGTTTTTGGAATAGTTTAGCCAAATAATATAAGGCAGATGTTATATTTTTTAGGCAAATGACCATTATCAACTTCTCACAGCCTTAGATAAATAATTGATTTATGGTAATCTATATCTATTATAGAAATTATTTATTTTTTGAAATCACTTTTCTTATACCAGATCCTGAGGTTAGATGCGTAACATGTTAGAAGAATAACAGCACATTACATGTTACGTTGTGTTTCAGAACTCCAGTAAAAAAAAAAAAAAAAATTATGCTTTAACAGAATTTTCACTTATTTTTATCCCTGCAATGAGTACTTTTTCATGCTCCGCCTTTGCCAAGGAAAGACAGATGACAAATTTGTCTTTTTACCCAAGCTGCAAAAATTCGACTTTGCTGTCCAGAACATTTCATACTTCACAAGAACTTAAAATCAGGACTGCTTGTCCGTTTCCAGATCCCTGGTTAAAATCTGGCCATGGAAAACACTGATTATTTCTCAAAATGCTGAAATATCCCGTTTTCTCCGTTCTGATCCAACATGATGATGATGTTGTTGTTTAGTGCTTCTGATGTTATCTCAGAGCGGGACCATTCATCTTTCCGTACCATCTTTCCCAGGACTGACGACAGTTATGCTGTCGCAGCTTCGCATTCATCAAGATTTTAATTGCTATTTGTTATTTGATTGATCGGCAGTATTGGTAACAGAGATAAAACTCATTAAAAACAGTGCAGCAAGCATCACATCCAGCATCATTAATACAGGAAGGAGGCATAACAGTGCTGGGTCCTGTTTTAGTCCCACAGCAGCTGTGCAGGTCATTATTCTTTCCACATCTGTGGACTGATGCGTCAGTCTGACAAAGCCACCTGCCAGGTTTCCTCTCCATCTTGCAGAAACTGGAGGGGGGAAAAAAGGGTTGACTTTTAAATAAATTAACCAGACATCACAGTTTGAGCATAAATAGCAATAAAGCTTCTTTGATGGTTATATCCTATGTCCAGCCTTCTGCAAAGACATACTGCACACACACACACACTCATACACTGTATAAAGTGATATATGCATTACAATCCTACCACACTGTTGAGAAAGCTATATGTTTTGTTGTTGTAAAGATTTGTAACACTGATGAGTCCAGCACTTGCTGATGATGTAAAGTGGAGACGAGCTCTTTGAGGGGAAAAATAAGCTGCTTTCATATGTAGATCTCTGATGCCTTCGGCAGCTACTGTACTGTCACTCAGAATGATGATGCTCACTTTTTAATTCAGACGTTGCACATAAATCCTGTGATAACAGTTGATTAGTTGTTTTTATTGTCTTCAGCTGTGATTGATTATTTTTCATCAGCAGCAAACGCAGATCACCTCCTCTGTCATAAAGATGTAAATTAAATCTGTTTGCTAATGACACTGATTCTTGCTTTTTATTTTTGACTCTTGCAAAAGCATTAATTTCCTTTAAGCTTTTTCACAGTTTGTCTCGATGTAAAAACGGGGTGTGTTTGTGCCTGCTTTGCTCATTTTTCATGAATGATCAAGTTTGGTTAGATTGGATGGAGAGCTTTTATAAACATCAGTTTGCAAGTTTGCGACAGATTTTCAATTAGATTTAGTTCCTGAACTTTGATTGGGCCACCTGAATTTTGCTTGCATCTGCATTGTAGCTCTGGCCATACGTCACGTCTGTGGCTGGTAACAGGTTTTCTTTTCAGGAATGCTCTCTGTCTTTTTTTAAGAGTAGCATTCCCCCTATATGCTTTTATTGAAGAAATGAAAGGTAGTCATTCCAAAAATGACTCAAGAGAACAAAAACATAGACCCTATGGGATCAGCTGAATCACCACGTAGAGACTCGTAACCATCAGAGCCTCAATGACCAGAGGGCCGCTTTTCCTGAAGTCTCACTTTAACAAACTGTGCATGTGTCAGTGTCTGCATCATTTTTTTCCTAATTGAGTGAAATAACTGCAGGTTACTTCGCTGTAGTTACTTCAGTGCAGTAACTACTTCACTGAATACTCCACTACTTGGCGGAGTATCCATAAATTGTACTCAAGTAAGAGTAGCCAGTTTCAAAATATTACTCGAGTAGAAGCAATGGGTTTCTTGCGATTTAATTTCTGCAGTGAAATAAAATTTTGTCGTAAAGTCACAAAATGTGAAAAAAATTAACATGGTAAAAAAAAAAAAACACAAAAAAAAACCCCATAATTTGTCCCACTGTTGTGGAAAAAATAAAAGAGCCCAAATGATGTCAATTTCTTACAGAAAACTGTTCACGGTATCTTTTGTGAGGCACAAACAAGCAGTATTTCATTTTGGGAGCAGCTGAAATCAAGGAGATGTGCTAAATTACAAGCTCTTGGTGACAGTTCAGCTGGAGTCGGAGGAGTCTTTATGTGGGTTCCTCTGCAGAAAGAATCCAAGTTGTAGGCAGCACTTAACACAGCCATAACTCGTGACATTGTTAGCTCGCCTCCAAGGTAATGAGTTGGCATCCTTACCCACAGTCTCACAGACAGATGGATGGCTGCATTAATGGCTGCATTAATGTTAATAAGGTCGAGAGGTTTTAGACCTCAACACTGTAGTAATTCTTAAAACTGTTTAAAGCTTGACATTCCTCACTGTCATATTGCCCTCCTACTCATATTTTTTCTCTTTTCCCTTTTTTTTTTTTTTTTTTTTTTGCTGGCAGGCTGTTATTGAGTCGAGTCAGACCCTAAACATCAGCAGGTAGTCACTGTTGCATCATGTGATAGAAGCAAACAACATTTTCCAGGAGAATTTTCCCACATAGTCGTGTCATTAGCACACCTGAGGATGCATAAAAGTTGCATTAAAGTTTTGTCAGCAACCTGATTTAGAGAAATGACCAGGACTATCAGCCTTTCAGAGAATCTGTAATAATTGTTGAAAATGTATATGGCTGTGGATGCAGCGCAGCTACTTCTCCCATACAAACAATTCTACTGAAGTTGTTTTGTATGAATCCAAACTGAATGACCAGATGCTCTCTCGGTCCCATCTGTTTTTGCATTTCTCTGACGTTGCAGAAACTCATAAACTCCATGCTGTGTGTGCTTACATTTTATAACAATAATAGTTTTCACCTGTGCTGTTCAAAAAAGCTGGCAATCTGAATAAGACACAGACAATATACGTTGGTCTTGGACTAAACTATTGTACTATGATTACAGATTGCTTTTCGAAGAAATCTATTTGTAACATTTAAAAAAAAAAATGTATCAAAAACAAAAAAGAAGTTACATTTTTTTATTATCTCTTCTCATTTATGTGAATCTGATATTATGCATTTCCTGAGCAGAGAGGAAAAAGTTCACCTTGGGTAATATTCATGCAACAACTGCAACTATTTCTAAAAATATCAAAACAAAAACAATTTGTTTCAATGGCCTTCAGTTTTTTTAGCTGCATTAAAAAACTGAAAAACTTACCTTTAGTATAAAACATACTTTTAGTAGAATCAGTGGATATAGAGTATGTGTTGCACAGTGCAGGCCATAAATGAAAAAGTTCACAGTAAGAAACAGGAAAAAGGACAAACTGGAAAAATTTGCATTTTCTGCAAAAACGTAGTGTGAATGCTGTAAGCTGAACATTTTCAGTGAAAATTTCAGAAACATTTGACGTAAACTACAGAGGAATTGCAGAAATGTAAGAAAAGGGAAGCAGAGACAGCAGAATAAAGCAGAAGCCTGCAAAATACAAAAAGCAAAACTGCAAGAGGAACGAAAACTTTCAATGAAATGATTCCACCGAAAGAGTATTTGTGCAGAACATTGTTTACAAAGCTAAACTGTAAAGGTCACAACAGTTTATAAGTTGAATGAGCTAAAAAAAAAAAAAAGCCAAAGCTAGCTGATGTACTAATGATAGCCTCAATGTTAGGACTAGCATCTTGACCTACAGTAACTCTATGCAGTGTGGAAAAAAAACCACATGTAAAAAAATTAACAAAAGCTAAAAGAGTAATAGTAGCACCTGGGCTTAACTTTTCCCCAAAGACTGAGCATAATTGAAATTTATAAAAAAATAAAAAAAGAAAGAAAAAGAAACACCTGGAATAAACAGTAGTTGAAGGATATGACTACATTTTAAACTTTAAGTGTCATTTCTAGCTGAAAGTAATGGAAGTAGTTAACCGTGAAAGAGTGCAAAGCTTTTAGGATTTTTTTTTTTTCAGACATTATGGGATGTTCTATTCGTTTCAATGGAGTCCAAGATGATCACAGAAAGTTGCATATTTCCTAAACCATCAAAGATGTCAATATCTAAAGACATAGCCATAATGTACTGAATGAGCAGATATGGTAAAAGATAAATAGTTGAAATAGCAGAAAGCATGCTGAAGTAGTTACGTGGAAAAAAAGGAGGAGCTCAAGAGTGTGAATGCCTGCAGCATTCACACCAACAAACTGCATCATGGAAAGTTTAAATGATGATAAAATAAAATTGCATTTCTCACAAGGACAAGATTTATTACAGGTTTAAATAAAAAAAAAAACCAAGTACCATAACCTAAAATATTTCCCCCATTTCCTGAATTGTAATGTCTTTGCTCATAACTCATGGAGCAGTTATTAATCAACTTGTGGTAAGATGTCAAATCCTAACCACAGTTAAAATGTGCATGTTTGTGCATTCCAGTGTGCAAGAACCTTGATTGCCACTGCTTTCAAAAGATCGAACATGGAAGAGAAGATAAAGATATGAAACATTTCATTTAAGCTCCTTACTGAGTGTCATTTTTGGATTAAAAGTGATGTATTTTTGTTTTAACCGCCAACATCCAGGGAATGCAGTACAGCCACCTCAGAAATTTTAAGTCGAACTATGCTTTTTGTTTTTCTTCTTTTATTTATTTTTTTGCTACCTGAAAAAAGTTTTCACAGCAAAGTTATGTTTTTGATCAAGTAGGTTTCTCCAGTAAGTCATTTTCTAATCAGAATTTGCACAGGAGGACACCAGATGAACAAACAGTGTTAACTGTTTCCATTCACGCTCAGTTGGAAAAAAAAAAATCAGATTTTAGTAAATTGTATCTTTAATATGTGGCACCAACTGTTCTTTCAAGCTAAATTTGCATTTAAATGTTTACATACGACATTGTGCGGAATATAAACGCACACTAGAATTTATAGAATTTCAGTAAAATTACACTCTTCTTGATCCCAATGACATGTTTGTGGTTGCAATGTGACGATATAATAAATAAAGTCAGAGGCTATGCATACTTTGGCCTTTTAAATGTATAAAATATATTGAGTCTGTAAGCAAAGGGAGATATACGCCTTCAGAGGTTGTGGCGTTCACAGTCAGAGTGGACCGATCACATTTAACTTCACTTTGGTCATGAGTGATTAACACTCTGTGTGGTGGAAAAACCCAAATAAATTTCATATTTCTAAAATCTTGGATGAAAATGCGGGAGAATTGTCTGATGATGCATTAGCATTCAAGCAGTAAATAGCTGCAGTGGAAAACCTTGGCTCAGCTGTCGGCTACACCGCAGGCTCTAAAAGTTTGATTGATTTCCCCAAACTTGATGGATTTCCAAGACGACAGAGACGTGTATAATTATTTCCCATCATTTCAGAATATGCTCATTCTCCTAGTAAGTAGAAGCGGTTTTCCATATTTCACAGCTTAGACTCTCACTCGACAACAAATGAAAGTCTGAGACAAATACAGGCTTTGCCATGTCACTGAGCAAAACAGGATTCAGGCTCTGCTCCCTATTTGGTTATTTGCTTTAGATGTTGCTTTGCAGCTATTATGAACCTTGATCTTTTCCCCCATATTCTCATATATTAAAAATAAATTTGTATTTGCTGTAGTTACACCAGAGCTGTTTAGGCAAAAAAAAAAAAAACTAAAGTTAAGCAAATGACTGTATGTCATTGTAAATTGTATTTGGTAGATCAACACAAATGATGAATTGAGAGAAAAGCATCTTTTAATAACATCTTCAAAAAAGTTTGCTATGCACCTCTCACTCTACACCAGTTTTGCACTTCTAGACAATGAAGTTGGTTCCCTTTCCTTTTTGCAGATAAATAACTCAAACAAGAACCATTTACACCAATGCCAGTTTTTTTTTAGGTCTTGTTGGCTCTAATAGCCATCATTTGAGAGGGGTTAGACAGGACAGTAGGTAACAAAAGAGGGGAAAGACATGCAGCAAAGGACATTACACTTTAACACACTATACTCATCCTTACATAAACACAAGTTTTCTTCTCCCTGCTGCCACCATGGCACATCTTTAAACTGATGGTGTTCAAGGTGTCCAAAACCTTCTTATATGTGGACAAAAATATTCCATTTCACCTGGCCAGAGCTTTGGTCCCTACATGGCTTGGAGCGAACTTTAAATGGGACTTCAGTTTTCTTCTTGCCGCTCTTGCAGGCTAATAGTTGTTCTCTCAGCAGATTCTCCCACCTGAGCTGTAGATCTCTGCAGCTACCCCAGAGTTACCGTGGCCCTTTTGGCTGCTTCTCTGACGAACGCTCTTCTCTTCCCATTCGTTGTTCTTCTTAATGCAGTTTGCTGAACCTTCACAGAACAGCTGGACTGACACTGAGATTAAATTTCCCTCCGCTGGACTCGATCTGTCGTTGAAGTGACTTTTTGTGATTTCATGTGTCAAGAAGTAAAAGTAAACTAAAACAAACGCATGCCACACTTTTCAGAATCAAATTTTTAAAACAAAATTGAAATACCACGTATCCCTCCCACGTCACTACCACGTTGTGTTGGTCCATCCAATGAAATCTCATTGAAATAAATTAAAGTTTGCAGTTGTCATTTGACAAAATGAGAAAATGTTCTCTCTCTTCCGACTGCACTTCCTCATCCATATCAAAATTCTATCCTAGAAAACATACGTTAATCGTATGTTAGTTCACGGCATGGCGAAGTCTTGAAAGTTCTGCTTTCCTTTCCTGTTTTCAGCAGAAGTTTCCTGTCTTTAAACAGCTCCTCCTCACATGTGCTCTGATTGATATCTGACCTCAGACACTCTGACTGAGGTTTCAAGCACGTTTCTTAAGTGACTGTGTGTGAACAATAAATGAATGAGACAAGGCGCACATTGTGGGCAGCAAAAGAGACAAAAACTGGGTCGTTTCACACGGCCCCTGTTGTTACCGGCTCACGGAGAAGACTGCAGCGAGGGATCTTCCCAGCAGCGCTCACACACACACGCAGGAGGACACACAGTAGCACAAAGGCAGCGGACAGACAGAGACGTGCTTGTCAGGTAACGTCGTCAGCGCGTTCCTCGCTCTCATGGAGGGCTGTACGTCAAGCTCCACTGCTCTGAAAAACAAACGCCCACATGTGTGCACATGAAACTATCTACTTCCTCTGACTGTACGTGACCTATCATTTGACTGCCTTAGGCTATAAGAGAAAGACACTACTACACTTCTGCCCCCTCTCCTTCTCTCATACACATAAGAACACTTAGTTTCCATCTCCTAGAAACTAATTATAAAAAGAGATGTGGGCTGATTAAGGGATTGATGTGTTTTAGACAAAGGAATGCTTTAGGAATCTCCTTCCAAGTTCCCCCCGCACCTCCCAGTCGTCTCAATGTGCCCCACTGCACGCACACACACACACACACAAATACCTCTACAATGTGAACCCACACAGGCAGGGAAAAGTGTGTGATCCCACTTGTTGTGATGAAGCAGGCATCTGTGTTGTTTTAGCAGCCAGGGAACATTTGATTTGCTCAGCCAAGTGTAAGTTGAAGTGAGAGCGATAGGAATGCGTGCAGGGTTTGCATAAAACCCCAAACGGACAACATTGAGGAGAAATGCTGCACATTCATGAACATGAATGGAACTGAAAGTTGCATGTTCGATTAAGACTCAGAGGGAGAATCTGATCTAAGACAAAGACCTCAGAACTCTGCAGCAGAGAGAGGACAACATGTAACAATCAGTGCAGTGAAGTACTCTTGGTTTCTGTGAAAAAAAAAATTGCAGACTTTCTCATAATCTTTTAAATAATCTTTCAAAGTCCATAGGTGGTTTTCTGTCCAGGCTGGGTGAGATAATAATAGCACACTGTATAGTCTAGTTTGTACTTAGAAATCAATAAAACTGTATCATTAGAGGCCACATTGTTATGTGTTTGTATATGGAAATATACAGCAAAGACCTTGTTTTGGAGCAAAGAGGTGACAGGTTTTCAGCTAACGGCGCTTTCCCATGTTTGTTGCCAAAGCACAATTTCGTGCATCCAGCTGTGTTATCTTTGTGATTTTTTCATAGGTTCAAGCTAAAATAAATTGAAACAAACAGTTTTCTTCACAGGTTGGTGATGAAAAAGGCATTTGTGAAATTTCCTGTTATTTGGACACAAAACATAGTTTCATTCCATAAATTTAGGGGAGTTATTAGCACTGAATAATTCATAGACTGAGGGGTTTAACAAAGAGGAAGCATCCATCTGTAAATGGGTCAGGTGCTCAAGAGCATTGTTGAATATCGCTTTAATGAAGACATACAAGAAAGTCCGAATACTGAAAAGAAAAGGAGAGGGAAGAAAATGCCAAATGATGTTTAAATCTCAACATGGTGTCAGTCATGAAAGTCAAAATGAAGCTGAATTGTGCAGCTACAGTTCATTGAGCTGTGAGTTGATTTCTCATAGAAACGACTGAGCGATCCGAATAAAAAGTGTATTTGTATTTATATTTGCATCTGTATCTGTTCTTTTCTTAGTATTTCAGTCAGTCAACATCCAGCAGTGCTGGGTGTATCCTCTGATGTACTGAACACGTTTCCACAATGACTAAACAACACAGAGCTCATAATGGTTGACGTCTGCCCTGAGCAAAACTTTCGGCCGTTCCCGCTGGTTCTCCGAGTTCCACCTGGATGTCAGCTAAGTGAATTTAGCTGTGATGATATTTCCAAATCCAAGCTCTGACTTCACAGCTAAATGCAGCATGAAGCCACCAGCAGCTTGTTCCCAGTTCAGTGTTGTCAACTTTCCTGACTGTTCCCCTCTGAGTATTCCTGGAATACTTCATCTTCAGCCGGAAGCAGCTGAAGTGCCACTACAGATACTAAAATCTAGCACTTAGAGGACAACAAAGAGGCACACTCACATGCCAGAAAATCATATAGCTATAGCTAGATATAGGCCATCCCTAAAGGAAAAGAGGCTGTAACTTTTAGGAAATTTTCAAAATTGAATTGCTGTTTTTTGTTTTTGTTTTGCATCATTAGTTTCAACGATGCTCAGCTGTGCAACAAAAGCTGTCTGTTACTTGTCAGTCTATCCAGTTATTTCTGTGTAAAAAAAAAAAAAAAAAAAAAATTTTCCGTTGTGCAGACTGGATGGTGCAATCCAGACTGTAATGTCTTCTAAAGACTTCCCCACTTTCATAGTCTCATGAAACATTTGGTGATATTTGTTCTTTTGCATCACTGCCTTTCCCACCAAAACAAGCGCCGTCACACACTGACGCTCTCGCTCAAATTAGCCACCTACCAATGCCGAGACAAAACAAAGCACACACACGTACCGGGGTGACACACACTTTGGCTATAGCAGCTTTGTAGTCTGTTCTGCACTAATTACTGTTGGAGAAAATGCACAGTTGCAGGGTTCTGCGAGTTTCCCTTCCTCATGGGAGTTCTTCCTTTCATTTTGCTGCTTGTCACAGCTCCAGCTCAGGTAAACCGAACTCTTCACCGCTCTGAGAGAGATTTCTATACATGAGGTTAAACATCAAGCTTGCCTGAAGACTGCAGCATGTCCCATTAATTACTGTATAGGAAGTGACAGTGTCTGTTTAAGTTCCTGCCACACCGAGTCCATTACAAACAGCTTTTTACTGCCTAAATGAGCTCAGTTTATAGTGAGCACACACTTCCTCCTCGTATCCTGTTGGCGTCAGCAGACGGATTTTATGTCATCCATCAGCCATGGATGAATTGTTATTGTCTGCTGAGACTTATGGTTGAGGGGGATGTGTTTGTAGCAACAAAAGAAAAAAAAAAAATGCTGCGTCTGTACAGACGGTGTAGGAGGTCCTGGAGGATGTCTCCAAAAGAGCGCAGCATACTCTACTTGAACTGCAAGTGAGTTTCGAAGAGTCCTCTGCACATCCTCCAGGGGTGCCGCTGTTCGGTTCCTTTGACCACTTGGACCGATAAGAGACAGCGGAGGGATAAGGAACCTCCTTTGAGATTACCTCAGTGTATGTGCAGGTAAGCGTTCAAATAAAGTCCTCCAGTTGCAAATTCATCACACTAAAGCTATCAGACAGGTAATTTACTGTACAGATTTTTTTTTTCTTTTTTAGTAATTTGATTTCTCGAGCTTTGAGATTGTGCTTGTCCCAACTGCAGCAAACAGGCCAACACACGTCTGCTGCAAAAGTATTCTTACGTATCATTATTTTTTTTCTTTGCTGAATCAAAGCCACAAACTTCATGTTGCTTTATTGGGATTTTATTTGACAGTTCAGACACTTTTTCTCCAGTGCCCATAAATACGATCCACTAATGCAACTAATCCCCTACAAAACAGCTCAAACTCAGTTAGCAACTCTGGAATTGTAAAATCAGATTTAGGTGTGAACTTTGGAACATTTAAACATATGCAGGCTTTGATATAAACTGGAGGTCTTCAGGACCCACATGTCCTGCATGTTTTAGGTGTTTCCTTGCCGCTTTACACCCGAGTTAAAAAGCTTCTGTATCAATTCAAGTAAGGGTAACAGACTAAATATTTCACCTCGCAACATGTGAGGTGAAATATTGAAAAGCCATGTGTAATTTGTCTTCCACGTTACGACTGCACACTACTAGTCAGAAAAAATCCCAATAAACACACTGAAGTTTGGGACTGTAACATGACAAATTGTGGAAGGTGGTGTGATCACTTTTGGTCCTGCATATGCAATTGTCCACAGTGCTGACGGTAATGTATAAGCTGTAGTCTTACATGTCCCATGGAAAAAGGCACACGCTCTACTACTGATAACACGGAGAGAAGATGAATCTTTGTAGAGTTGCATTTTGAAGAATGGCCTTCAGTGAGACAAACGTTACTCCAGCTAAAACAGCTTGAGGTTTTCTAAGGAAGCAGCTCATAAATGAGGTGACCCCTCTCATCTTTTCTTTCATCTTCAAGCCCTCGGAACAAGAATTAATAGCATATATTTTACATGCAACAACAACAGACAGCCAACTCATTTCATGTTCTCTGTATTCACGTAATGTGCCCTGCAGAACCCATCCGTGAATGATTCAGGCTTCTAACAGTCGAGTTGTTTCTCCACAAGAAAAACCAACCTTGAACTCGAGTGATATTTTTTTTTTTTCCTCCTCTGGAACCGATAAAGAGTAACTTTTAAAAATAATTTAGTCTCGTTGCTGCCAAGCTGAGCTCGTGCTATCACTATCGAAAAAAGCCACCATTCAGCATCTCCTCCTTCTTAAAGACAATGTTGCTGGTCTATTTGAATATCTTGAATACAGGGAGATAGTGCAGTTTGTTTTTACACATGCCCAGAGTTTGACTCAAGGTCTTTTCTGCAAAACAAACACCAAATTTATCTTTACAGAACCTTGCAATGACACAGCTTTGACGTCGATCCGTAGATATCAGCTGATCAGGAAAAGAGATATTTAGCGAAGAGACACTCAACAGCAGTTAAGATTAGAGCTGATTGTTACGCTAAAGATTTTGGCCTTCAGGATCAACTCGCTAAATTAGACTGAGCTCAGTGTTCATGCGTGACGACGCAATAACTTTAGTTCAGACAAACCCTTGCTCTTTCAGATAAGCTCTGACTAACGTTTAGTAAAATATGAACTTCTCGACACCTGCTCTGTAAAATAATAAAAGGCTATTGCAAAGTAACAACGTAGTAATATGTTTAGTGCTTGTAGTTAAGATTTAACGTGTTATGCAATATAACTTTGTTTCTAGATTTTATTACAAACTTTGTAAACCTGAGTCCACAAGAGACCGTCACCACTGATGTCTCTTCAGTGTCTACGGTCAATAATCAAAGTATTCATGTCCTTTAAACTTGTTCACTTTTGTCATGTTAAAATCAAAAACCTCTATTTCTTTGGAAGCATAACTGTATTTTGTATTACTAAAATAGGAAATTACAAAGATCAAGAATCACAAAAAAACAACTATTTATATATATATATATATATATATATGGTATAGGTTTGAAAATTGCTGTATTGATGTAATATTTTGTTCCTTGCAGATGTGATGTAATCCCAACAGAAACAGGAGAGATATGACCCGAGATGCTCAAGACTTTGTTTATGCTGTCAAAATAAATAACGTCCTTATTGGGTTGAACGTTTTCAGATCTGGTCATTTAATATAATAGAAAATGCACTTCTTAAATATAACACGCCCTAATATCTTTGTCACACAGCCATACCTCCTTTCCCACAATATAACAAAATGTGCACTAAAGATAAAATACATTTATTGCGTTGAAAAAAAAAAAAAAAAGAAATATATGCAAACAAAATTACTGGTGTGTTTAGGAGCAAAGTTAATTTAAGACTAAAACAACAGGAAACAACAAACCAATGTGCATCCCCCTCACCGCCAGCCAGGCTGGCCTCTTAGCAGGGTGGCTCTGCTTTGTTTTATTTTTGATTTTTTTCGGCTTGAGAGTATATCAGTAGGTTTAAACACAAAAGTATACAAGTTTAAAATGGGTTTTCTTTGAAAAGTTTTTTGGAAAGCAAAAAAAGGCAAGAAAATCAAATAAAAGGATTAAGTTAATTAAATGAGCTTAATCTAAAACCAATCAAAAGTTTAAAACATCAATCACTTTCACGACTGTGTTGAAATGTAAGAAAAGCTGCTCACTGAGGCGAAACCTCAGCGAACATCAATTAAAACGTCTTTGCGGCGCTCATTATTGATGATCACCTCCCTTTCTTTGAGCTTTTCTCCAACACCCAGTCAACAACCTACAAAACAGAGACAGCAAACAAGTCAGCGGGATGGGAATTGTGAAAAGAAAACCAAACCGGTGGACGATGGCGTTACCTGTTTGACGTTGCTGCTGGCTGCTTTCTTCATTTCTTCATGCAGACCCCGAGACGTCTTCAGATCCTGGGAAGATACAAACATATTAAAAGAGGAAACATTTATTGAAGGTAATGTTATTCTAGCTCAGTCTAAGCCTAAAGTAAAGGCCAGCGATTTCAAAACCACACAGCTTGATGATGAACATTATTTAAATTTTTTAGGAATGTCATCATAAACATTAGTAGTCACATAATCCTTTCATTTTCAAACCTTAAGATGTCAGCGTTAGCCACCAAAGACGGATAGTTTTAGAAAAATGTGCTTTTGTTACACCTGGGTCCTTTTAAAAACTGCAAAAGAAATGTTAGATAACATATTTGTTCCAATTTTTCTTTTCTTTTTTTTTTTATTGAATGTCATATTCTAACTTCAGTTTTCACCGTACCAACTTCGTAGCCCATCAAAAGTCAGTTTTAGGGTTAAAAGTCTCTCGTTTTTTGATGTGGAAAAAAAAACAAAAAAACATTTCATTTCTTCTGTAACATACACACAAATCACAATTTTTGAGGAGTGTGCAATCCAGCTCTGGGAGAGTTTTTTTCTTTTGCACAAATGCACTGATAAGAACCTGGGAGGTCCTTGAATTTCCAAAAAAAAACATTTATTTTCATATATTTTGATTTTTTTTAAAACATTGTATTACTTTAATAAGAAGGTAATAAGAAACTGCAAGCAAAAAGACAGAAGAAAAATTAATTAAAAAAAAATAAAAAATAAAAAATCTGAAACGAGCATTGAAACTACAGAGCCAGACAAGATAAATAAAAGGTTAACAACGGCAAGGTGAGGGCATTAATGAGACAAACCTTGAGATAGAACTTGGAGATATCAAACAGTCTTTTGCTGCAGGCCTCAAAGCACTCATGCTCGACAGCGATCCCATGGTGTTTGAGCGTTTTAGCTACAATCTCCTGCAGCATCTGAGGAGGAGCACACAGTTTTGTATTAGTACATCTGTGGGAACATAAAAAGTAGTTCTGTTTATCCCCCAACCACCTAATGCAGGTTCAGTTCACAGAGACTAATTTTAGCATAGTTTTCCTTTTAAAAACAGTGAAAGTCAAAGTGTCTTTACTGTTGGGGGGAGGAGAGGGGGGGGGGGTTGACGTTCTTACATAATTACTCGCCTTCTACATTCACAGAGAGAGCTTGCAGGTACAAACATGGAAATATTTCACTGGCAGTGGCCTGACAGGGAAAAAAAAACAAAAAACACATTCCTGAAATAAATGGATCCGCCTTTAATCTTGTCACAGCGACGGTTCTGAGGAAGCGCCATAAATTATTGTGAGAAATCATCAGTGCTTCTCAGTCTCTGGAGGAGTGGGAAGGCAGCGTTTAATCTCTGTCCTGAATAAAGAGAGCGATCATTGTTTCTGAATAGAGCCAACTGTTCTCCTCTTCACTCGGGTTCGGACGTTAAGCGAGTTTGCATAGTAATCGGAAATCAAAACGAGTGAAGGTCGGGAGGCGGAGCGCGCGCCGAATGTTGGGCCTGTGACTCCACACCGAGTCCTGTGTGGATTTCTGAGTGTGAATCCCATGGATGAGGGGCGAAACTCTGTGTGTGGCTGTGGAGGCAGGGAGTAGGTGATAGTAAAGTTTTTTTCTTTAAAAAGTGAATAAGCCGCAGCATTACAATGCAACCCACACAGTCAATGTGAATAGTGCAGAATATAAAATATTTATTTTTGCTGGAGCCATTGCATGGCTCTCATCTGTAGCAGACAGACAGACGGTGGGTTTGATTGTGTATCCATCTGCCACTAGAACTGGTGGTGGTTGGGTGGGGGTGGAATATTCAGCTGTTTACAGAGTTTGTAAAAAAAAAAAAAAAAAAAGGAATCATGGAAATACTGTGGAGATTTTAACGTTGAAAGACTCAAGATAGAAACAATAAAAAAATTCAAGATATCAAGCTGCAGGCTCAGCTTCTGCATGGCAGCAAGCATCAGCTGTTTAAAAGTTCATAAAGGAACAGTATGCATTACTTATGTCATCTAATACAGTTCAATAATTTAAAAGATTCACATGGCGTGAATAAATATATAGATGTGAGCAGTATTTAGAAGAACGTATAAAAGCCCATCTTTCATAGTGAGCATCTGTTGTTTTGACAACAATGAGAGAAAAATGAAAAGCAGTAATTGAGAGTTTTAATGAGCATCAATCCAAAAGTTGTATAAACACACCAGGTTTTTTTTTTCCCTTTTACTTTTGAGATGTTTTCGTCACAAAGGACATTTGTCAGTATATAGATTTTTTTTCTATTAAATGGCAGACTGGCATTGTATTTTTCTTTTTGTTAAAAAATATTATGTTTGCTTTGAGAGAAAAGAAGTGTCTCTCTGTTTCAGTGTGGCCAATAATTTTCCCCGCTACTTTGGTAGAAAACACTTGTGAAAGTAAAGATATCGCTCTGAGATGTTTGTCCTTTTTCTACAGTTTATATATAATTATCAAAGGCATGATTGGCACATTAAAAATATATATAACATTTTCTTTCTACAAGGGTCAATAGTTAAACTGCATTCAACAATTTTTAAAAACAAGAAAAGGTAGAAATTTACTGAGGATTTATTTTAATCTACACATAGAAAAATACACATTGATGCATACACCCCTATGAATAAATGTCCATTAGAAGGATGAAGAGAAATTTCAAGCTTTTTATAGCCTAGCATAATTGAATTTGTGAAGCTCATATAAAGTAGTTAGTCTCCTTGGACTGCCTGGGCTTTGAAACACAGGAACAACCATGTTTCAAACATGGAACACAAATAGTCTCCCTGAGATTAAAAGAAACTAATTAGGATGAATAATCTGGCAACGAAGAGCAAGGCTCAAATCTGAAAAATGGAAAACACTGGAACACTGGTGTCCTTCTGCACAGTGAAATAGGTTTTAAATCTACATGGAGTAAGAACCAGTCCTGTACGAAGTGTGCTTGGAGTACTGAAGGTCAAGCTTTCAAAGCTAAGAAAATTGTACCAGTTGTCAAACATAGTGGTGGGAGCATCATGCTGTGGGGCAGCTTTGTTGCTACTTGTACATTAAACAATGTAGAATAAGGGGAAGCACAACTTCACCCGAGAAGCTAATGAATTAACTTGGACACAGCTGGATAAAGATCCTGAATGAAATCAGAAGTGATTTTGTAAAGTATAAAGTGTTGACAACAAAAAGAAAATCAGTATAACTTCCAAATTAAGGATTAAGACAAATGTTGGTAAAGGAACGCTGCCATGTTGCACAAAGGCAAACTAACCAGCATAGCGCGGCATGCATCACTCACCCTGTTGTGTTTCTGGGAGCGAGACTCTTTGGACGGTTTGTCCTCTGCTTGTCCCTGAACGACCTTCTGCTGCTGGGGTTTCGGCCTCTCTGGACATGGCAGAGTCGCTAAGCCTGCAGAGTTAGAATGGAAGCGTTAACGTGAAGGCATAAAAGCTACTTCCACTCTGAAACAGCAAAACAAATTTAAGAGAAGAGTTGTGACACAGCGGGGTCCCTCGTTTCTTTCAACTCTTTTCCGCTCCAAATGTTCTTGTCCTACCTGACGGGCGTCTTGTTGCTGAGGAGAGGTTCGTACAGGAGGAGGCGGACTGGGATCTGCTTGCTTGTTGCCGTAGAGACCTGATGGCGGGATGTGTGCCGCTGCTGCCGCTGCTCTGCGAACACAGCGAGTCGCTGCTCTCCGACTTCACCAGCCTTGATGAACACAGAGAGGAACAAACCTTAAATGATGATGTACTTCTCCTTAGTTTTACTAAATCAACTCGCATTCCTCACAAGAGGAACATAAAGCATCAAACCTTTTGCGAGGATAACCTCCAGCTACGTCAGTGTCCCAGGACCTGCGTTTCAGCTGCAGTACTTCGTTGTTCTGCAGGGTCTCTCCATCGGGAACACTTCCTGGTTCTGACATGACAGCAGGTGAGGGGGCGGGGCTGAGGGCAAAGGGGAGAGCAAAGGGCTCCTTGGAGCAGGTCGTCTGGGTCTCGTAGCGAATCAGACGGGACTGGAGGCGCACAAAAGCCTGGTCTCTGTCCAGGGATCGCTGCTTATCCAGACAGAATCTATGCAAACAGAGACAGCCTGGTCTAAATCGGAGCCTCATCACGTTTAATCCTTTAGAAGTTGCTGTCATGAAAGAGCAATGAGGGCTTTATAGAAACTGACTCTATGCCATGGTAATGAGCTGAAGAGGCGACGCTGAAGGGCATCCTGCTGATTGTCCTGGGAGAGAGGTCTGGTGACAACTGGAACATGTTATTACTGTTGGGAAAGAGAAGAGAGGGAGCAGCAGACATAGAGCGAGAGAGACACAAGAGTAGGCAGAAAATCAAAAGACCTTCATAATATTTTGATTAAATTCAATATTCACAAATAATGATGACGCTCTGCCCACCAAAACTCGCTAAAGACCCTGTGAGTAGCGTGGCAAACATTTGTATTCAATCCATTTTAATCCTGTACTACCAACTACCTTCAGCAGTCAAGTGGGTGAACCTGTTGACTGGGAAACGTTTTCTCTGCTACCCTTGTGGAATTGAAAGAAAATAATAAGTTCTGTTCTTTTCTTTGTCCCAGGACCTGAATAAACACCAAGTGGGTGGTAATTATGTGAGAACAGTCTTCAAAAACACAAAATAAATTTTCTCAAATGTAAAAACAAACAAAAAAAATCTTTTTCCATATGAATATCTCAGACAGCTGATGTTAAAGCTTCACTCTTGGTGTTCAACTTAGAGATGCTTTGCACCAAGTCAGGGGGAAAAAAACCCATCACAAACAGAACCCCTAGAACCTACCCTCTGCTTATAGCCAGCGGTTGTAACTCCCCTGTGGGCAAGCCATCAGATGTGAAGTGCTTCAGAAGTTCTTTGGCATCTAGTAAAGCAGATGAGCCCCTCTGGCTGTCTTTAGGGCCCAGGAGGCTTTCAGTGGAGCCGGGGCCCAGCAGACCAAGCCTAAGAGACATACAAATATAAGAATGATGAATACCTTTATTCTAAGAATTAAAAGCCGGCTCTGGAGGAAACCGACTGGGAAAACCTTGCTCACCTCTTCCTCTGCCGTTTTCTCTGCAGGTTTTCTATATTGTGAAGGACGGTTCTCTCAGGCCAATCAGATGGTTGTTGGGAGACAGTCTGTAACTCTGGAATAAAAATAATACAGTTTAGAGCTGGATTTAAAAACTAGACAAAACAAGTCTTAGGTTTTGGCTCGTCTTCCAACCCGAGCTTCAATTGTTTGCAGCCTTTAAAAGCTTTTCCTTCGATCTGCCTCCACTGGACGTCCAGAGCTTTCGGTGTGTTATCTCGTAAGCTAACTCTGCTTCAAACTTCTCCACACTTGTCTGCTGTGTTTCTTAGTCTTCTTGAAGCTCTAATGTTCTCTAATAAACCTCTGAGGCCTTTCCAGAACAGATGAATTTACAGAGAACAGATGATTTCTGAAGACAATGGAAAGGTCAAAATATAAATGGACACCACACACATGATTCAAATACCCTGGGAAACCTTATATAACTTTCTTTTAGCTTTACAATAATTGGTTATTTTGATTCCATCTATCATATATAACCTCAGTAAAAAAGTTTACTGTTCCACTATGATAAACTGTATGCCGCGGCTCCGCGCTTGGCTTCATTTTAACCTCCATAAACCAAAACCTCAGGTGTTCTCTTGGTAAGTCATTCTGCTCTCACCCCAAACGTTCGAGCGAACAGAAGCGCATGACTAGAGAGAGGAGAAGCGAGGAATATCTATCATTTTTTTAGATGCATATGCAGGGGGAAAAAAAATTCACAGCTCCTTACAAGGAACAAAAGTCCTGCTGTCATAAAGAATCAGCAAGACATCATGCAGGCATGTGGCATTATATACTGCTCAAAAAAATAAAGGGAACATTTCACTTTAATTTTGTGTGTGGCTCCAAATCCAGGCCTCCATTGGTTAATAAATTTGATTTCCATTGATGATTTTTGTGTGATTTTGTTGTCAGCACATTCAACTTTGTACAGAACAAAGTATTCAATGAGAATATTTCATTCATTCAGATCTAGGATGTGTTATTTGAGTGTTCCCTTTATTTTTTTGAGCAGTGTATATTAGAGGTGAAGAGAAACCCACAGATCATGAAAGCAGTTTTAAGGAGCAAAAGCTGGTGCATGATAAGCAGACAGAGCTACGGTGCCGTAAGCTGCATAATGTAAGCAACTGTAAGAGCTGCGTGATGGATTACAAGAGTTATCTGAACTTTCCCCTGATACATGTCAACACACAGAGCTTCTGGCAGAATGGGAGTCTGAAGGAATGAACACGAGCTAAATATTACCAACTCTGCACATTTCCTTGCGTTTGGACAAGAGGAGCATAGCTAACGGTAAACGGGACAGGCAGTCGACGCTGCTGACAAAACGGCTGGAATGAACATCGCATGCACAGCGATGGCCTGAGGGAGAAAAGTGTTTTCTGCGTGAAGAGATGACGCTTTGCCCTAAAAGTTTATCAACCCACACCTCCTTTGAACGGAGGTGAAAAGGGATTTACAGGTAAATAAACAGAGTTGCCCCGTAGACATGCTGTCAGCAGCTCATCAACGAATTTCCTATTTTTTTTTTTTTTTTTTTTTTTGCTAGTGCTACTTTTGTGTAATGTTCGGGAGCACTGTATTTATGCAAGTGGCACAAAATACAGAATATACAATACACAATAATGCGCACTTTATGGGAGGTAATAAATCAAGTAACTGCTCAGCTGCGACAATTTCTATTAATGTTACTGCACATGCTGAGCTAAAGCCTCAACCTCCAAGCAAAGATGATTAAACTATGAAAATAATGATGGACAATAAAGTGAAAACTCATTTCCAACTGATATTAAAGCATTTATGACATGAAAGCTGCTTGACATCTGGGTCTACAAGCCCTAAAGTTAGAACTGCTGCTACCTTCGCCACACACATTTAGCTTTAATTCCTTTCAATACGGTTCATTTGCAAATCATAAGCTACTGCTTTCTGAAATGGTCACCCAATGAGGCTACATGTTGTGAAGACTGATGTGCTAAACAATGAGCAGCCACAAGTAATGCATCTTTTTCTAGCAAGCAGTGGGTTGAACTTTCTGTTTTCTAGTGGAAAAAAGCAAACTGAAGAAACTGAATTCGAAAGAAGGCGATAAATCTTATTCGGAGAAGAATAGCTTTCATTGAATGTTATCATAAAACATTTCTTTGTTAAACTGGAAAAACTGTTGAAGGCAATCAGACAAAATGAAAAACAGCATTTAAAACACAGCGAGATAAAAAGAGAGAGAGAGAGAAAATATGTGCAGGTTTGAATTCTGTGTCAAAGCAAAATGCTGAGCTGCCTTGTTTGTGGGATTTTCTTGCTTCATACCTGTACGTTCTGCAGGCTGCTCATTTGTCAGACATTTTTCAGCGGTTGGAAGAATGGAGTCAAACATCTTGAGGTACTGCTCCCTGGCAAGATTCAATAAGGCCTTCAAGTCATTGACGGGCACCGAACACGAAGCTGACGTTTCTCCTTTCTGCCCTGGTTACAAATAAACAGAGGCAGGATTTTGTTTTGGCAACATGTTAGATTGTGTTCATGACAAGCAGCCACCTGAAAATGGTTGCTACCAACTTCTGGCTAGTGAAGACATCAAAGCTGAGAGAGCTAATAATATGTCGCACTAACAGTCACAGTGTTTGGTGTGAAAATAGTTACTGGACGAAGAAGGTAAAGTTAGTCATTTTCAATAGCAGTGAACTGTTTAAAAATTCAATCATAAAAAGTAAAAATGCATTCAGGCTCTTACTTTCAAAAAATGAGAGTTCAGAAAGGTTGAATGCGTTACAGAATAGTTGATCCGTTTTGTCCTTTCAAACTAACTTCTACAGTACAAGTTAAATTAGGAAATATTGGTAGACGTGTGGAAATCTGACAAAAAAAAAAAAAAAAAAGATCAGGGTCTACCTTCTCTGGTAATGCTAATTATGATCACAGATAATATAACATTCTAAAAATGGTTTATGATATCCACATAGTAATAATCTATGGATGCACAAATAAACTGGCCCTGATTTCCAAAATATTTGGTGATCGGCCGATACTTACTTGTGAAAACAATCTTATCTACGTCCGCAAAGGTCTGAAAATCAGCAATCCCCCCACTGTTGCTAATTTAGGGACTTTGGAATTACATTTAGTGACTTTTCAGACAAAAACAATGTATCCGCCAAAATTGGAATCGGTAGCTCAGGCTTTTTAAAAGGCCAATCACAAATCAGTCAATGGGCAGAAAACTGCAGTGGGTGCACTCCTAATATAATCTCCTTCTTTGTTGTAGCATAAAAGTAAAACCCTTCTCTCACACAGTGTGACATAGCCTTTGTTCCTATCAGGCTAGAAAAATCATTTCAATTCTATTAATAAAAGTTTTGTCGAAGAAAACGTAATCACCTGGTATAAGCTTGCTAAAGCATAAAAAGAAAAAAAAAATCTGACCAATACAACCACATTAAAGAGGAAGGTCTTTAAAAACAGTAAGGTTTGGACTGTATTTTAATCAAACAATCTATTTGGTTCTATTAAGTTGCACAGTCCACAACGTAGGCTGTTTTGCGATTTTTGAAGTTTCACGGTTAACAGAGAGCTGGTGAAACATAACGAGAATGATAAATGAAGCTCTAGAAACACACAAGCCTCAGCTGGTACAGTGACCACACACACGCTGCAGAGACACGCCCAAGAGCACAAAAGGGCTCATCAATCATTGGGAGCACACTTAACTCACACACTTCACAATAATCAAAAGAACTTCCCAGGAAACTGCTGAACTTCTGCAGCTGGCCCACATGCTATTTTACTGTTTGATGCCATGTCTAAAGAAATAAAAGTGTAGTAATCTCTCAGAAAGTTACACTCTGCTCAGGGCTGTTTTAAAATTTTATACAACAGTTTTACACAAAATACCACCCAACGATCACGATGTCTTGTAATCGTAACTGCATAAAACACATTTTCAGTTTTTCCTTCTTAATTTATCATCTTCTGTTTCACTTACTAAGATATTCTTTGAGAACCAGCACCTGAACCTGGGCCACCTTTCTTTCCCTCCTCAGTAGAGAATCTCCTTGGAAACACAACAAAGGATGGAGGAAGTTGCTGTCGGCCTCTCCTGATCAAAAGAGAGGAAATTAAAGAAAAAGGGATGAAATAACAGATGCAACTACAGATTACTCTTTTCATTGTTAACATAATTAAAAAGGCGGATTATATTTTGTTAGATGTCTGGATTTATGTCTTCGACAGTATGTAAAGGTGTATTTCATTTGTGTTGGACGAGTTGACCTGATACTGAAAAAACACAATCTTGTCAGATGAGGAAATGTTTAATGCCATACAGACAAGAATTAAGGATAAATTAGGCGTAGCATTATGACCCCTGCTCAGTAGTAACTTAAGGCTCCACCTGAAGGTGTGATATTCCGTCTGACAGGATTTTAGTGGCAGATCTTTCACGTTTCGAGGTCTGGCCTCTGTGGATTGGTCCAAGATACTCATTTGATTGGATTTAAGTCTGATGAATTTGGAGGTCAATGTCACACTTCAAACTTGTGATTGCACTGGTTCTACTTTCAAAATCAGGGAGATGTTTTAAAATAATTGAGCCCAGAAGCAATTGGACACTAAAAATGTAATTTAAATTCCTATGGAGCCTGTTGTTCTGGCCATTTCAGTGCTTAGCCACGTTGCACTCCAGGTGGTTGGTTTAACTTTTACATTTGAGTTTTAATGTGGGAACAAAGAGGCCAAATTATACGCCGTTTGGGGTCATTATGTCAAATGGATAAAAAAATATATAGCAGATATTAACAGATACCAGGAAAGCTGAACCTGTAAATGGTAAATCGGCCACAAGTCATTGGAAAAATGGAGCGGTGACTGAAGTGACTTAAGAGTCAGCTTATCCAAACAACAAAATACTTCTTTAATATAAAGGGCACCTTCTGTGGCTTCACTTTGCATTTTAAAGCTTTTTAACTACAAAAGACAGTGTCTTCAAGGTTGCATAAAATGTTAGCAACAGCACCAACTCACTAGAGGACACCTCACAGCAGGGCTGAAATCTCATGTAAAGCCAAAGAGAAAGATGAGAAACTTTCAGCCAAAGGACTTTCTTACATGTCCACTTCTCTAGATACTTATAGCCAAACTCAGCCATCCATCCACAACAACTCCATTTCTCGTAAGCGTCACTCTTCTACTTCTCACTCCCACAAATTCTCACTGAATAATTCTTATTTACCCCTTTTTAATATTATACTGTCAAAATGACAAAAATAATAACAGACAAGCACGACTAACTTGTGCTTTGAGAGACAAGAGGAGGAGAAAGGAGACAGAAAAATGGGGACATGTGGGTTTAATAAAGTGAATCTGTGGAGTCCAACAGTATTAGAGTTCAGTTTACTGCAATATAGGCAAGAGGGTGAGCACAACCGCCACCTTCTGCAACCATGGCGCTTCCACTTTAATAAAGGTTAGGAGTTTGGAACAACAACGCATTAAAACAAATGACTACCTGATATTTATTCATCTGCAAACATTGATAAAATACTCATTATATATGAGGACAGGGCAACTCTTCAGTACAGGAAATTGATGGCTCAATTTTAAATGTTTCTTTTTTTTTTTTTTTTTTTTAGAATCAGAAGATGCTGATAGTCAGATTCAAATTTAAAATTAATTTTATTCAACCAAGAAGTAGAGAGGCTGACATCTATAAAGAAGATTTGAAGTTCCGGGTAAGTGAAGAAAACATATTTATTGGTTTTTCTCAATAATCAGTGGCAAAATCTTTATTTTTATTACAGCTATTAAACCCTTCTTCTAATTGCATGACTCAGCAAGTAGACTGGCCATATATTTTCACCATCACCGTAATCTTTATTCTCTGAATCATGCAATATGTTTTTGTTTACAGGAAATGCTAAAGGTAGCTAATTTCTCACTCGGTAAACATGTTGACTTTAATTTGAAATAAAATTAAAATCCTGTTTAACTGCAGGGCTGTTTGACACAGACTGGTCTCTCTCACACAGAATCATGATAATTATGATCCATCATGACAAAAAGGCTCCTTAATGCTCCCGTATAGTTACAACAAAAGCAACATTTCAAGTAATAGAAAGAAATATATATCCTGAAATATCAAAACATTGAGACGGTAAAATAAGTTTAAATGAGCTTGTAAAACTGGGACATGCTTGATTTGTTCACTTAATCCTCTGGAAGCCTATTAAGGGAAAACCATAGATTTTAATGGCCTAAGCCATTAAATAGCAAAACAATGAAAAGATATATGTACTGTAATTATAATACAGCAATAAACAAAAAGTACAATAACAACAGGTAGAGATCATAACGACACTTTAGACCAGCCAGATTAATAGTTAAAAATTCAAAGAGAGACAAAGGAGTTATTACATCAATTTATAGCACTGTTGCAAGATATTTCATGTTTGGTGAATGATAAAAAAAACAAAAACAAAAAGAAAAAAAAAAAAAACGGCTTCTTCCTGCTCTGAACAAAGGGTTTTTTTTGTTATTTTGGGGGCTTTTTGAGAATTTTTTTTGCAATAAACCTTTCATTGTTAAGACAGCAATGATTTTTAATCTGTAAAACAGAAAAAAATTTCATTATTCAGCCACAAGATATTCGACTGGTGCATCTCAACTTAGTTTTTATAGAAGGGTGCTGAGTGAGAACATAATGTGCTGCATTTAGAGAGTAGCTTCTGTACAACTGTTCAAGTGGTGGATGTGAATGGATGAATGAGAAATATGCGGGGAAGGTCTTAGTGGAATCAAGGATTAAAATGAAACACATTTTCATTTGAATGAGACTTGGTCAAGACTCATTCAAAGACTTGACCAACAAACCATCTGCTCAACTAATGAATTCAAATGATTTACAACCGCTCTGAAACAAATAAGGTGCATTTACAAAATAGGTTATTAGACCCGTCTGCACAGCCAATCTAACCCACCAGGACACAGTTTGTTTCCTGGGCACAAAGTCTCAGTGCATGAAATAAAAACAGATACAAAGGTCAAGATTTCAGTAAATATTCCTGACACAAAAACACGACAGTCTTATCATATAAAATACCTGATGAAATAGGCTTCTCCCTTAGCAAGCTGGAGAGGGTTGCCATGGCAGCAGCTCCGTTAAGCTGACTGTGTGAATGGATCAACCTGACCCTGCAGGTACCAGAGCCGACATCGTCCGCTCCCTGGACCAGCAGGAAGTAGACTGCACTTTCACCTTTCACCTCAACATCGGGCACTGCAGGACAAGATGATATATAGAGAGTCAAAGTATAGATAAAAAAAAAACAACAACAGAAATGTTTCATTTTTCTTCTTGGTTCAGTTTGTTTCACACAGCAATGCCTGCTTTGGAGGAGCTCGTTTTCAGTTCTTGAATAGGTCATTTCAACTTTTGTACTCTTAATAATAAATCACTTTATTTGAGGATCTAAGCACACAAAATACATCATCCATGTTCAATTTACTGTATGAATGTAAATGTACTCAAGGTGAAGGTAATCATTTATTTCATGCCTTTCTCTGTTTTTTCGATGTGCCCAGCGTTTTTGTTTTATTTTCCATAATAATTCTTTATATCACCCTCGCAGGCTTCATTCCTAACAAAGTACCTCAATAATTCAGTGCAGATGCAGTTGATTTCAGAAGTTGACAGGCCACATCTCAGGGGCTGCAAGTAATTTATTTCACAGCTTAAAAATGCAAAATCATACCAAGAAAGGACTTTGGTGTGCGGGATAAACACTCTTTCCAGCGCTGGGAGCTTAGCTGACTGGCTGGAGGCTGGGTGATGGGTGTAATCGTACAGGATAGGCTGAACAAAGCTCCAACCTGGGAGAAAGACCAAATAAACATGAGATCGCCCAAAAAGCCTCAGTCCTTTAAATAGCATGAAAAACGTGTCTCCTCGATTTAATCCTGCTATTCACAAAAGGTTTGTGAAAGACTTGACTGGATTTAATTAAGTTACAAGGTTGAATATTAAAATATTTGAAAAGATGTAAACAGCACAGATGAGTACCTTTCCACGGAGAGTGCTCAGCTGGTCCAAGAGAAGCTTAGCTCTCACCGACTTCCCAGAAAGGCCTCTTTTTATTTGTCGTAAAGGAACAACGCAAAATACAGGCAACAGAAAACAGACCTACTCAGATGTAACTGTGATTTATTTTAACAAGAGGCATTTAATATGAATAGCATTTGACTTGTTCTTCAATAACCCTGTTGTATTTTTTTAATTGCAACTATCCCAAAGCACAACACGGATGAAAAAATTTTTTTTCTTTTTTTTTAATGTGTTTCAGTTCAAGCTTATTTTTTTAAATGACTACCACAGTGTATTATAATTAAGTAATTATTGTATTTGGCTCTGATTACTTTTATCTTTTTGCCTCATTAGGAGAGCATAGTATTTTTTTAGTCTTGATGTGTGAAATTGCATGGGGAAATTAAATATTATCAATTTTCCTTTTATTCTTAAACACACACGTGCACATAGGCAGATGCATTAGGAAGGATACAACTCAAAGTGAGTGTTGGACATCAGAAAGGTGGGCAGTTCTGACAGATCAACCACCTGAACCAGGTCTAAAACTGGAGCATAATAATGGAAGACCTGCAGAACCAAAGCAGATAGAGGATGAGTGAGAGCAAAATATGTAAAGAAAAAAATCCACATACAAGAAAGTGTTTTAAAAATAAAGTATCCACATCTAAAATATCAGATAAATAAAACCACAGCAGATAGTACGCAGAGCAGTGGCAAGGTATGTGCATTCAATTCAGTCCAATTCAACTTGCCAAGGCCTCGTACCTTCAGCTGTGCCTCAATCCACCCTGAACCTCCAGCAGGAGGCGGGTCCACAGGACAAATCATCATGAGCTCAGTTATAGAAAATGGAAGCAAAAACACTTCTTCCCCCAGCACAGCTAGCAAACCTGTATGCGAGTGCTTGTGTGCAGGTTATTTTAAAAGTCATTTTCCCAGTGGTGCTGAGGTATGATTGTTGTCATCGCTCTTTTATTTTTGTTTTCATGCCAAAACAATCTTTGCCATCTGTTTCTCTGTACAGGAGTCTGATGAGATCACAGACATATGCTTTCTGTTTTACTCCCTGTGGACAAGTAAATAAGCTGCACACACAACAAACGCCGAGACACATCTAAACTTTGGAGCCATTTTAAAAATTAGGACAGAGACACACAGACATGCTATCGCAACAGGGAACCAACAAAATAAACAGGCATGTACAAATTAATACTTGCAAAATTTCCCTAAATAACACTCACACAGAAGTAATGTTTAGTTATTGATGGTCTAATTAATAAAACAGAAAGATCACCTTGCAATGCCCATTAAAAAAAAGCCAAACATTACTTTTGAGTTCCTTGGGAAAAGTCCCGTTTAATAAGTACCAACAATTAAACAGAGTAATCTTTATAGTAAGGCCATTACTGCACTGTACCAGGCATAGTAATGCAATTGTTGCAAAACACATTGTGATACAAAAGCAAACTGTGCAAACAAAGCTCTTTATGAGTGCATATTGTCCACAGACAAACATTGGGAACATAACGGTCATAAACTACAGCAGTAATGGTTCTGCTTAATGAGTTTGACCAAGTCTCTGCAGACACAGTTCATGTCTAAAACGGTGGCTGCTGCCGTGGCAAATTGAAACGTGGATAAGTGTTGAACTTTAATGAGAAGCAAAAATGTTTATGTATTTCTCTGCTTTCTAACAACTACCACAAACAACTGCTTTTCACGTTAGGACTGGACATTGCACGGATCTGGCATTTATCTATGGCAAAGGTAACTCTGTCAATATTTGGTAACTGTTAGAATATTATGGCAAGTGCAGCACAATGATGTTTTTTTTTTCTTTTTCATAAATAAATAATACTAGCTGGATTCAGCCTCAGTGTTTCAACCATGAGAAATCACCATAATCACTTAAATTAACATTTTAAATGCAAGAAAATTATTATTTACTCGCTTTTAATATTCAAAACAAAAATACAGGTCGGAAAAAATGTCAAAAGCAGAAAACCTGACAGAGTGAACAAAGGTGATGAAGAAAAAGTTCCCTCTTCAGACCCCATGAACAACAGAACTGAATGTATATAATAAAAATGTAATTTTCTAGCTGAATGGTCATGAGGAAGAAATGAGGTCAGCACTTTTTTTTTTTTTTTTGTTTGATAAAATCGATTTGCTTCAATTGCCTGAATGTTACAGGTTCCGCGATGCGATTAAAGGCCAGCAAGAAAGTGACCATTTTGACCTCATCTCCTTGCAGCCATCAGAAACCATTAGGAGAGAAGAGTGCATAGTCTCCATTCTACTAAACACCTGGGAGGTAAGACGAGGCCAAATGGGGTTCCTAGGAACAGACAGAACAAGAATTCAATCGCTCTGCTCCTCCATTTAGCCAAAACCTTCCCCAGGCTTCAGATTAACACACAAGGACAGAAGCAACAACAAAGACTCCATGGTATTAAAATGTATTCACGAAAACAAAGCTCAAAGTAAGTTCAGGACTTAATGCATTTTTAATCTAAAGCAAAAAAAAAATAAAAATAAAAAATAAAAAAATCATCAGTGTTAAAAAGGTCAGGGACAGAAAAAATTGGTTTTGAGAGACTTGCCTCAGAGTTTACTTTGTGATCCGTGGTGGGAGCCTGGAAGAGAACCGAGTCTGATATCCGACGCGCAGGAGAGCGCAGGGAAAAGCCATCAAAGCGAAGTTCTGATGCATACTGAGGCAAACACACACGGGAAGGAAGAAAATATTAAATCACTAACAAGCTCTCTTAGCAAGCACAGCGGCCGCTAGTAATTAATTGCTGTTCTACACAAACCACATGAACGCAATCCTTTATTGTTACTGACTTTCCTCTAAATTGTCTTTTTTAGCAAGTGCTTGCTACGCAGCATTTGCTGGGAAAAAAAAAAGCCATGTTATGCAACTACCACATGGCAGTTTGTTACAGATACCAACACCGGTTCATACAGAAACACGAGCTGCAGCACAAGGCACTGAGGCAGTGTTGTTCCTTTTGAAATGAGCTTTCTTTAGAGACTTCTTCTGTGTTCTCCTCTCTCTCCAACTGTGTACCTTTTAGCAAGTGGCAGCTGGAGCCCACTTACTTCTGAAGGCAGCGACTCAGAAAAGGTCACTCCAGTGAAGGAGAAGCAGGATGCTTGCCTCAGCAGAGGCAAAAAAAAAAAAAAATCCTCTCCTGCATGCAATGGAGTAACCAGCACCATGGGATATGGATGAATCATATATAGCAATTTAAACCCTGACAAGTGAGCGGTACTGCTGATATTACAATACTGTCCAAAATCCTGGTAACCATCAGCGATGTTACACTGACTGACACTAGTTCATGGACATTTTTGAAAGACAATCTGAGTGGACACTAAAGACTCAAAAGGTGACCCTTCAGCCTCCAAGGCACATATTTCATAATTTCTTAAGGTTTCGATAGTAAACAAGCCCTTTCCACAGAGACCCATTCCCCACAACAAGCTGGGGTAAAAGAACATCAGAGTGCCAGGCGCTCCAGATCACTCTCAGATGTTTATTTACCCAGTCCCTGACTTCTCAAAGTCTTTATGGCTGTAAATATTCCCTATCAACAGTAGAGTCAAAATGTGATCCTTGCCATTTTGTAGATGAATTGCGTACCATGAATCAGTGGCGGATTCACTTGTCACATTTTCCCATCAAATCCTGGTTCATGAAACTCAAGAGTCCTCAAGTGCATTAAAAAATCCTTTAAGGAAAATTGGACTGAGTAAACTTAAAAAAAAAAAAAAAAAAAAGTTCAGAGTTTCATTATACACAGTGCACATTTCTTTGTTTAAAATTTAACAAGTGAGGACCATTATTTAACTCCAAGGACCAAGAACACTGCCAAGCATTTCAGATCTGTGACTTATTATGTAACTATCACGAGGCTGTTGGAGGTGTTAAAAGAAACCTTGAGCTCTCTTCTCTCAGAAGGTTGTGCTATGGCCTTCAGAAACTAAAAAGTCCTCTTACAATAACAGAGCAATGCTTTAAAAAATAAAAATAAAAAATCAAGCTACATGACAGTAAATTTCAGAGAAACACCATTCGGTATGTTGTCCGAATGAAGTTCAGACAAAATACCACAGGAGAAATGAATACTCCAGCGCCTGCAACCTCATAGATCAGTGAGTTAATAAGGAAACAGTCATGATGCCAGTGTAGACTTTGAAATAATAAGAAAATGTAATTTTTACTTAATCTTCAAACACTTGAAAGTTACATAGTTCTTAATAGGGGTGCATTGATTCATCGACACCAATTTCCTTAATTTTGGAAGATTGGTGATCGGCAGATTGTGAAACAGCTCTTATCCTCTGATCTCATCAACCTCAGGAAAGCCATAAAAAAAAAAAATCAACCATTGTCCCCTGCTGTCCCCTTAGAGAGGTTTGACTGATAGACCGGCCCACCAGGTCATGTCTGCAGTCAACAATAGTCACCAACCCCCATTGCCAACTTGACGACTTTCTTGCTTTATTTAGCGACATTTCAGACAAAAAAAATGTGTCTATTAGTTAACCTGCAATCAGCAAACCCCTAGTTCTTAAAGCATGTAGATTAGGGGTTTTACCATAAACACGAAAAATGTTTTGATATACAAACATTTTAGTGTGCAAGTGAACCTGGAGGGGACAGGTGCAATCCTCTTGACACAGAGTTTGGTTGCATGTCTGCTGTTGTAAAAAATTCACACAGCATTTGAGGCTGGTTAAATGCTCCAGGCAGTTGGTGGCTATATGCTTTATCTCTTCTGCTAAAAAAACATTTCATTTATGCTGTAAATTTTTTATACAGTAGATTAAAAATAAAAAACAAAGAGCAAAAAAAAAAAAAAAGAAAAAAAACTTGAGCTACAAGTCCTAAAGACACAGCTTGCAGACAAAAACAGCTCCTAAACATTTTGTGCCTCAATGAAGCATAAATGTCCGTTCCCCTAAGCTTTGTTTAGCGTGATCCTCAGTGAGTAATTCTGCTAGGCTGCATTGGCCCGGGCCAGGCAGTCAGTGCTGCCAGCATAGAGTTGGCAACACTAAGATATTTCCCATGACCTACCGATGACCTGCAGTGATTGCTCCATTCATTCAACAGCAGTAAAAGACCACTGCCCTCCCTCCACCCACCCAAGGAAGAGACAAAAAAGTGTAAAACTTTACTCTCCAGGCTGGTCTGACGACATGAATAATTTGATATTAAAGGATACATCAACAAAAATGGAGGCATAATTCAAGCCTAGAAACTGGAATTCATATAGAGAGAGACGCAATTTAATTAAGACTAGACGTAACAACCTATATGTTTACAGTGCAAATTTCTTACAAATTCCACATTTAAAATAAATTCAATCTCATACAAATATTAGCAGAAATATCCATCTGTGTTGCATTTTCGATTACGTTAAATAGCTTCTTGCTGAAGTTAAAATTTATTTTAAAAACTGAAACTTTTAGGTGTGACAAAAGAGAAGAAACATTTGAAAAAATCTTTTACCATAGTGTAGATTCTCTTCTCTGTTAGAACCAATGCAAAAACCGCCCAACCAATCCTTGCAGTCTATAATTAATTACTCAATTACTCATGACTTCCCGATGCCTGGACCGTTAAAACCACACTCACATTGAGCATAGTTTACAACAAAAGATGACATTTTCTAGTAAACTAAGACCAAGAAATCTTTGAGCTTGTATTTTCTTCAGGCTTATGAAAATAACTTATGGATTTGTTGTTTCTTGTTCTCTTTAGTGTGCTTTTTGGTGCACATGTTTTTCAAAGAGTCCATATATTCCTGTGTGTGAAAAACTACCAACATAAAATTGCCGAGATGTGCAAACATCATCCAAAAGAACCCCCCTCTTCCTCTTCTTTCATGAGACGTCCCTTTTGGGTACCACCACCAGAGGTCTGAATGTCTACCACCCACTCTACTGTTCATCATAGTTATGTTGTTTTGGCCAAAACACAGTAAAGTTCCCTTAAATCCCAAAAACAAGAAAAACATGAGATACATTATTTACAAAGACATTTCTTTACTGTTTAACGTTATTAATATTCTTCTATGGGAGGAAAAGGTTTTGTTATGCACTGTGTATGTGTTTGCATCCATATTATTTCACTATTGCTGATTTATTTTTGGAAGACCTCTAAATGAAATGATTATGAAGTATTAGTAGTTAGTCAACAGTCATTAAAAGTTGAAAACAGACAAAAAGAAGTGACAATTATATAGAAACAACTGTTTTCTTTTGAGACTATTTAAAAATGAACCAGGAGGTCAGGTTTTCTCTTAAGTTCTGTTTCTTCTTTAAATCATTAATTTCAGTCATCTCTACATATTCCTCCCAAAAATACATGGTTGTTTTCTGACAAACTGGATAGAAAAATCCCAGTCCTCACCTTCTTTTCTCTGATAACCAGGCCTCCTCTCCACAGTTCCCTGTAGTTGATGCAGTTGAACAGTTTAGCAGGCTCCAGTAGTTGTGCACTCAGAGAGGATGCTACCTTTTCCCACCTGGAAGAAAGGAAGCAAAGCTTCCTCATTAAGTTGAGTTTTATATCTCAAAACCTGATTCAGGTTGTTTTTTTGAAGGTTTGAATTGGCATTTTGTCAACGAGCTCATATTTATACATATACTGAACATACTTTAGATGTAACAATTGACTAAGCTTGCTCATTTTTACTCATCTAACTCCCCCTAGTGGTGAATCTGAGACACAATTTATTTGCAAGAAACCGATTTGTAAATCAACATTTTTGTAGACATAAATTTGCACATTCTGTACTGGTCTAATGTCTTTGTCACTTAGAATGAATAATCTTATGTTTTGTGTAATTGCTGCCTTCTCACCCACTAATGTTCTGTGTGACAATGTTGATCTTTGCAGCCTGCCAGCAGGCCATGTGTTTCAGGGCTCCCAGCAGAGGCAGCAGGTCTTTAGCTGAAGGGGACGGCTCAGCTGAGGCCAGCAGCAGAACATCCAGCAAGGCTTTTCCTAAGAAAGAGTTAAATGACAGTCAAAAAGATGTGTCTTCTTTTCAGAACTCTGTAATAACTTTTATTACAAAGTAATATAATAACTGTAAAATAAAAAAAAACCCACAGACTGAAGCAGACCCTAGCCCTGAAAACCAAGGTAGCCATTCTTGGTGGCATGAATCTTGGATCTTGTTCTTATTTTTAGTCATATCAATATCCATAGGTGGAGATCAGAGCATAGACAGACCAGTAAACTGATAGCTTAGCATTTTAGCTCAGTTTTACATTCACGATAGACCAGAGGAGCACCCGCATTACTTCAAAAGAAACTGCAATTTTTCAAACCTCTTTCAAGTCCAAATGTTTGAGCCTAATTACTATAACAACGGCTGTATGACTACAACTTGAAGAGGGAGGTTTAGATTCCTCGTGATTGGCAGCTTTTAGATATATATATATATATATATATATATATATATATATATATATATATATATATATATATATACATGCATGTGTGCATGCACATATGCATATGTGTGCATACATACACATATGCATGTGTATGTACGCATATGCATACATACATATTGTAATGATATAGAAACTCTAAACAATAGCGTGAAAAAAGAAAAATCAAAAACACAGGGAGGAGGACTGCTGCGTTCTGAATTACCTGGAGGAGGCAGCTTATCCGTCAGCTGATGAAGTCCGTCTGCAGCCTCTTCTAACAGCCTGCTCGACAAGGATAAATTACTTTATACTTACTGTGCTCTTTTATATTTTTTGAAAAATACACAAAATTTACCTTAAGATCATTTTGTCTAGGGTAAAAGTTAGGGCAATGATATAATCATAGGTACAAGTTTAATACACAGATTTGTTTTATGACTGAGTTCTAAATGTAAACTCAAGGAGAAGGTACAAGTACAAAAAACAAAATCAGCCCTTACTCTGCCAGAGGTGGCAGGTCATCTGCTGCCTCCTGGTTACTAAGAGAGGTCAGACATTCTTCGGGGGTAGTAAGGCTCTCTTCCTCAGAGTCTGTTCTCTGATGGTTTGTTCCCAACTCTTCCCAATCAGAGCTGCAAAACTAAAAAAATGGGTTAGAGATTTAAAGATGAAACTCATCTTTGAAAGCTTGAGTCAAACATCTAAATCACAAAATAAACGTGCATTAACTTTGTGATTCATTCCCTAGTTAAACACCAGAATGGTAATTTGAAAAATATCACCAAAATTGTTTTTGACTGTTCTGATTTTCTCACTTGTGTCGCTCCTCGGCACACCTGTACAGCAAAGTACCACCGTGCAGTAGCTGGGCTGCCACTAAGGGAACAAGCTGAGGAAACAAGAGAGATTGTGGTGTAAACACAGTACATGTGTAAAGTAATCTCAGTCACATTTATCAGTTGTTTTACCTGGAAACTCAGAAATCCCTTTTGCTGACTCCTGAGCTGAAATCTCCAAGAGTCTTTTATAGATATCATTTAATGGCTCCAGACCTAGAAACAGTCACAAAACGCCGTCAAGTTCTTAAAACTATAATGTTGGTTTATTTGACACAGTCCTGCTTAAATAAATATACTTATCTTAGTAGCACAGAGCAAATTATTAATTATTAAAATATTGTGTCGTGTATTGTAAACTTAGCTAAAGTAAAAACACATTTCTGATATTTAGATGCAGAAAAACAATGTTTCACTAGACTAAAGATTTTTTTTTTTGTTTACTTCTTAATTAAAAAGTTCAAGTTGAAGAGCACATTCCTTCCCATCACTACTCTTCTTGTAACAGAAATGTCATATAAAAAAGCAGCTAGATAAGTGACTTGTAAAAAAAACTTCTTACACTTTGTTTTAAATAGCTGGATTTATTACTATTATCACAGATCGACGATTCACGTCTTAATTTACACTACTACACCTTGAAACTACTTCACAATCATAAAATACTGGACCAAACATGATAATCAGTTGAAATCCAACCACAGATTTTCTGCGTCACAGTGTTAATGAAAACCTACAGACGTTGGTTGATGAAATGCATAAACACCTGGTTAACTAAACAAGGTTCAACAGCTCTGACTTTATAGAAGTGTATAAGTCTGTAAGAAACTAAGACTTACACTTATGATCGCCAGTCAAGTGGTCATCACCTTGGCTAAAGGATAGAACCAAAACGTAGCGGTCCATGTCCAAGTTTAAAACTCTAGCTTCTTTGCTGTGTTAGCAAACTTTCCCGCAATGTCAAATTTCCCACCAGTTCTTCTTCTTCGGTTAGAAATTACGTCAAAATAGCAAATTATCCTCCTGCGCCCTCTATCGGTCAGTGTGCGTCAGTGTAGGTCGGGGGAATAGTTCAAAACTCTTCATTTTGTGCATACAAAAGCAAGCAAGTATTCCTAATAGTGAATGAATATTAATGTGTATGAAATGTTGATTTATTGTATTAAAGTTTTATTGCAAACTGTAGTATACCTTTTCTAACCTGTTATACATACAATGTATAAAAAGACTATTTTAATTCTCTCCATTAAATAAAACCAAATATTTGCAGTTCTACCAGGAATACTACTTGTTTATTTACAATTCACTAAATGCAGGAATAGCATTATTTCAAAGCTATATAAGCTTTCGATCAGTTAGTCTGAGTTACATGGAGGCACACCTGGGGATGTATTTTAAGGTAACACCTCAAACATGAGTTACGCTAGTGTAGAAACATGAAATCTGTTTATAAATTTACTTTGTACAACATATGTCTCAAACAAATGCAATGATGTACTGCAATTATTTTCACGAGTTCCTTTTCTATGAGTGAAAAAAAAAGAAGGAAAATGAACAGTCCTGACAATGAAAATCATCCATTCACTAAATTTATTGCCATTTGCTACATGGTGCTGAAATGTGAACACGACTAGTTGATTTCCACAGTTTGCTCCTGGATGTATACGATGTAGTGGTGTGTGTTTTCTCCCTGAGTGAGGACCGTTAGAGCGTCCAGGCCATGTCCGTCCTCCACCACCATCACCTGGTTGCCATCGAGACCCTCATCCGCGTTCACCACCATAAGCTGGTTGCTGCAATCACCCACTTCGTGATCCTGAGCAACCTGCACCTTTACCAGTAGCTTAAGGTCAATACAGATTCAAAGAACCAATCAGTTTCAGATAAAGTGCAGTGATCATATTTACCTGCTGTACTACGGTCACTGTCCCTGGAGCCATTGCTACCACGGAGGCTACTGCATTGTGAGTCTCTGAACTCAGTTCAGCAATCTGCTGGACATTACCTGAGAAAATGTATTCAAGTATTGTCATCACTGGAGAAGAACATCAGTTTCATACACAGTAAGTAAATGAAAACTTGCTGAAGTATTCATCTCCTTTACACTATTTCACATGTTGTTCTGCAACAGCCACACCTTGAATATTTCTACTTGAATTCCATGTCCCAGCTGAATAAAAGCATTTCCACGCCATCACGTTTCCACCACACATTTCATGTAGAGCATGAAAGTTACATTTTGGTCTCATCTGACCAGAGCATTTTGAGAATTTTTGCAAAGCACTCAAAAAAGAGTCAGACATGAGCAACGGTATTTGTGCAGGAAACAAAAAAAAAAAAAAAAAAGTGGATGCTGCAAAAGGAGTTCCACAAACTCAGCTAATAAACTAACTGTGCTTTTATCATGCTTACCGTTGTCCTCCAGGACTGCTAGAGGTGCTTCTGTCAGGTGTTCTTCATTCTCTACAGACACATACTGAGCTTCTGCCTCCTCAGCCACCTGCACAGGCACACAACAACAGACCGCATGAAAAGCACTGGACCTGACAAACACAAGACTTACTTTATAGTCATATTGCAGGGCACCTGCGCATTTTTCACATACTATTTATTTTTCTTTCCAAATTTACTAAAATATACAGCCAGGAAGTAAGGAAGGAAATATGGTGGGAAAACAAACGCTTGTGTGGAGGCATGTTGCACAGACGGATGGACGGACACAGACAGACAGAAACCTGTTTGTTGTTGTTATTTTGTTTCTTGAGTGTTTGTATACTAGCTACCTCCCAGTTACCCTCGACCACTTTCAAATTGTGTTTGGTCTTCAGGTGACGGGTCAGCTCCCACTTTGTTCCATAAACAAACTCACACTCTGGGCACTTCATCCCACCTAGCACAGGAGAACAGCAAGGCATGAGGGTAGGCTGACCACATTTTCACGCACAAATTTTACACCACCACAATCCAAACTCTTATAGTTTTTCATGGCATTCCTCATATTTTGTGTCTAATATATACTGTATGCTGCTGTGATTAAATGGAACTTCAGAGATCGTGACAGATGTGCTGACAGAGTTTGGAGGTAAGGACCTTGCTGTTTCAGGGTTTCGGAGTTTGGCAGTCCGGGTCCAGCATTCTCATAGGTTTCTTCTGGGTGCTTGATGTTGAAGTGTCGCTTCAGAGCACCGGCGATATTACATGAGTAGTGGCAGTGAGCGCAACGAAATGGCTGAAAACACAAATCCATGTTACAGTATCAATCAGATTAGATTGCCAGTGACAGTGGGATTAAGCGTTTTAGTGTGTGTGCAAAATCTCTGTTCAAACTACACTTTGTTTTACAGACAGATGTTACGTACATTGTTTTCTGTGGATCGTTAAAAATAATAGAAGTACAAACTGAGGTTGCATTTATTAAATGTGGATTCCTACCTTAAACTTAGCATGTTGCTCCATGTGTCTGAGCAAGGAAGGTTTGAAAACAGACGTAAAAGGACACTCCGAACACTGAAACCTCTTCCCTGAACGGACACAGAATGTTTTCCCCTCCGATTACCACCTTTTTTTTTTTTACCCTCCTGCTAATCTATGCCAATAACTTAGCCATATATTGCCTACCTTCATCTGTGTGGTTCAGTCGGTGACTTTTCAGCGTGAGCTTAGATTTGAACTTTTTACCACAGTGATCACAGAGATGATGCTTCTCACTGCTGTGTCGGTTCATGTGGGTCTTCAGGTTACTCCGATTGCAGCTCGAGTAGCTGCACACACTGCAGACGTAGGGCTTCAAACCTAACCAGATTGACACACACACACGCGCCCACACACACACACACACAGGATTCACTCTTCAGAATAACACATATTAACAATATTTTCTTCATTGTGCATCAACAAAATACTATTAGGTTATTCCCTGTTATTCCCTTTCATATCCATAACAGGCTACTCCATGTTATGGATATGAAGGCAGTATGTCTGTTTATAAAGGGCCTTGTATTCAAATTCATTAAGATATTAGGTGATAACATTTAAATAAAAATAGATAAAATAAATAAAAATGGAATAAAAATAATTTTAAAAAAAAGCTATGCATTTATATTTCAAATTACAAACAATATTATATTGCATAAAATTCAAATTAAATACACTGAAATTTACTATAATATCAGACAAAGTTAAAGAGATACAAATATTTTCACAAGGCACTGTTTTATAGGGCTACCTATGTAAACAGAGCGGCATTTTGCAGTAGTAAAATAGTCAAATTTGGGGTTTTCTTTGACAATAGAATTTTTTTTTTTTGGCTCGTTCGCAACTGCGGCTCTCACTGCTGATGAGTGTCAAAAACACCCCCGAACCAGCAGAAACGTGAAAGCTGCAGATCTGATAAAAAAAAAAAAAAAACATGCCAGCGTCCTCTGAGACCTTCATTAACACCTGCGCTGGCTGTCCGTCTGCAGGCTTCTGCAGCAACTCAGCCTGAGAGCAGCTGTAACTTCAAGGTAAACAGCTCTTCAAGGTAAGCGGGAGTGTGGCAGAGGCCGGGAAGAACATGTGGCGGTAAAAATTAACAAGCAAAACGAACAGCTGCTCAAGTTGAGATACGTAAACAATCTGAACCACTTCATGGAAAGAGACACACAAGAGGGTAAAAAGCAAGGTGCAATGTGTCGAGCGGACAAATAAACTGTTGCAAAGACCCTCTAGATTACATCTGGTCATTCGCCTCGGCAACATAAGTGTGTGTTTTTAACTTTCTCTTGCTTCCCTGTGGAGGGCAGGCAGGCAGAAGCAGAAACAGATGGAAGCTCGGCTGACAAAGTAAGGATACAATCACCAAGTGCTCTCAGTGTTATTGTTGCAGACCGCTGCAGCGATAGTGTATTTCATTTGCGTTTCCAGCACACCTTGATGGGCCCAGATGTGTTGCTGAAAGTCACTGCTGTTCTTCAGGAAGTAGGAGTCACAGTAAGGGCACTTCTCTGCACGCTGCACCATCCGTCCTTTACCTCCAACAGGTACTTTATCTGTCAAACACATTAAAAAACAATGGAAACATGAAACCACTGGCTGGCTCCTCCACATCGAAAAATGAGGAAAATCTTAAGAGTCACAACTTTTTCAAAGGAAACATTTAAATGCAATTCCACAATGAAGACATTATCAAATACCAATTGTGTTGTTTGTTGTGTTTTACTAGGAATAAATTTGTTTTTTCTTACCTGGGTGGGATGATTTAAGGTGGTGCTTTAATCTGTGCTGTGGGTAAGTGCGTTGACAGATGGGACACACAGCACAGCTCTCCTGTAAGCAACCACAACATGGCATCAGGAGAAATAAACAAGAGCCTTGCAAAACTTTTCATACCTCTTCAACTTTTTCACATATTCATTGTACTATTTATTTATTTTTGATAGATTATGTTGAAATTCGGTAACACTTTATTTGAAGGGGGGTGAATAAGACTGTCATGACACTTTCATAAACATGACATAACACATGTCATGTACATGAATAAGCTTTCATGAATATTTATGACTGTTGTCATAAAGCATCATTCGGTAAATTATGACACTTTTATTACAAAGTTGACATTATTCAAAATGTCTTTGTTATGACAACTTGACATTAACCAGGAAATCATTACTGTTTAAACTTTACCTTTAATAACATAAAGTTACCTCATTTTTAAAGTGCAATCAGTAATACTTTTATAACAAATTTATATCAGCAAAGCATATCTGTAAACATCAGCTTTAATGTCTTCCCGTAGATTCTCAATAGGATTTACATCTGAACTTTGACTTGGCCATTCAAAGAACATATTTTGGTCCTACCGTAGATACAACTAAATGAGTGATTGGGGTTATGCTAGAAGTTGAACCTCCATCAGACATTTTTTGCATAATACAACAGATCTCCTCTGACTCTGACTGGTTACCTGTTCATGTTGAGTCCTCATATGTGCTTGCAGTTTGTATTTGTCAGGTGTGGAGTATTTGCAGCCAGGACTCGAACAAGGCAGCAGCAGGCCACTGTGCTTCTGGATCTGGTGCCGCTTCAGTGAGCTCTTGGTGATGGAAGAGTAGCTGCACTTTGAGCAGTAATGCAAGTGCTCCTTGGTGTGTGTGCGGACGTGGACGTTGTAATGAACCTTGTACCAGAACAGCTTACCTATGAGGGAGAGTACATGGGATTGAAGCAGCTGGTTCCACAATACAAAATAATAAAAAATTAAAAAAAAGAAAGTAAAACATAACTACTATTATCTCACCACAATATTGACATTCAAGGTCTCCGTAGATTTTCCTGAGCCTCTGATAGGTCTCCATATCGAGGCGGGTTTTCTGCAGAGACGAAAACACCTGCTCGAAGGCGCTCTGACAGAAAAACAACAGGAAGCAAAGAGAAAAACTTTAAGATCAAAACGAGCAGGACTAAATAAACTGGTGAAAGCCTAGTCGAATTTTATAGAGATTATTTGTTGATTATGATTTAGGATAATTTAGGATAAATCATTGTAAAATCTCTGTTCACTGCATGTTTCTTCAGTGGGAGGATGTTTCTGAACAGTGTTGCAGAAGATCTTATATTTGATAAACAGACATCTATTTTTATTATTTTTCTTTAGTCTCATTTTGTTCTCTTCTTCTAGGTTCAGTTCCAAGCTTTACGTAACTGGTTTTGTTAAATAATACATTGCATAGTTTATTTCCCCCATTCCTCAGTACAGAAATAGTATCATATTATGTAAATCAAAATAATTAAAAGATTCCCAAAACAAACTAAGTGTCTGTACAACTGGGATTTTTTCTGGTCTTGTGTAAGAAAAAAAAAAAAAAATCAAGCTACAGAGTTGATTGAAAAAAAATATTTTTTAAATAATCTGAACAACAGTACAGCCATTAAAACTTAAACTGTAAACCAAAGTAGTGAAACAAAGTCATGGTTCCATTATATTTCAGGATGCTACATTATCTCTAAATGTACCTTCTCTGTAGGTGAAGTTTGGCTGCTTTCTACCTGGGAAGCTGAAGATGACTGTGTTTCACCGGGTAAATCTGAAGAGTTGGAAACTCCTGATGATGAAGATGAGGCTGTGCTGCTGACTGCAGATGAGTTCACGACATCTGGTTGTGTGTTTTCTTGAGTCCTGTCTTTCAGAGATGAGCTGTGGACGCCATCGGGTGATGAAGACGAATCGTTTTTTTCTGCATGAGCGTCAGCAGCAGAAACACATGCAGATGAATTAAGTAATTTCTCCTCAACTGCTTCCTCATTGGATTTATCCTGGGAATCTTTCTGAGCTCCACCTATGCTCAGTCTGTCTTCTTTTCCTTTCTCTTCTTCCATCATCTGCACAGATTGGGTTTGTTCTTCCTCCTGCTGTTGCTTCCCATCATTTCTCAGTTCCTCTTCATCTCCACCAGGACCTTTGTTGCCTTCTACCTTCGTCCCGGCGGCCTCACCTTCCTTGAAAGTTGCTTCCCTCTCTTTTTCCCCGGCCACCTCACTTCCTCCTCCTCCTTCAGGCAGAATCAGATAGTAGCTGATGTTGATGCAGTTGATGAAGGTCTGCTCCATGTCCAGCTCAGGATGACTCTCCTCCAGGTGACCCCTCAACCTCTGCGAGCTGACCAGTTTTTTGCTGCACACACTGCACACGTACAAGAAGAGGTGCTTCCTGACATGTGCGGTGAGGGCGACCATCTTGGTTGCAGTGTGGTCACAGAGCAGACAGGCAAAGGGTGGCTGAGGCCCATGGATCAGCAGGTGGCGCTCTCGCTCCTGCTGGTTCTTAAAGCGACGATTACAGGTGGGGCAGTGGTACAGGAGCTGCCGGAGACCCTGACGAGTCTTTAACCTGCAGAAGGTGCAGATGTGTGAGAAAGAAAATACACCTGCTATATTTTGCAAATATTTGTTAAAGCCTTACGTTATTGTGAAATTTATGCCCATGATGTTCTGTCTCAATATTACAGGTAATTAACCTCTATGAAGGATCACACCTTAGTTGCTGGTAGGTCTGGAGGACAGCAGAGTCTTTCAGGTTGTGCCGTGTCTCCATGTGTTTCAACAAGTTCTTCACGTCAGAGTACTTTTTCTCACAAAAGCTGCAGTGCTGCTTCATCTTCAGATGGACTCTCTCTATATGAACCTGCATTAGCAGAAGTGCAGAGGCCCATTTATCAACAGGAAGTTAATAACAACCGTTTCAACCTAAGAAATTAAGATAACCTTATCAAAAAACAGACACAGATAATAAACATAAAGTTAGGAAGTGCTAAAGCATCAACAAAATGCTTTATTACAATTACATGTAACCTTAACACTGAGATGACTGAAATTGCCGCAAGTCCTAATTTTGCAAAGCGTAACGATAACGCCACCTTTAGGTGTCCTGGGCTGAGGCAGCTGAAGGCACAGTGATCACAGCTGAACTTCTCTCCTGTGTGCTTCCTCAGGTGAACATTCAGGTTAGCTTTAAAATACAAAATCCACACAACTTAACATTTTCTTCTTTTTTTCTTAAATACTGAACTGTTCCTACCTCCTTCCACTAACTCGGCGAGTTACCTTTGATGGCTGAGGCGTAGTCACAGTGTGGACACTGAAAAGGTTTTTCCTTGGTGTGTGTCCTGAGATGGGCGACCAATGAATGTCTGAACTTAAAGATCTTATTGCAAAACTCACAGGCAAAGATCTTCAGCTTGCTCTGGGGTAAACTAGAACAAAGAAACAGAATATATATTTTTGCACACGTCAACTCATTTCATTGTTGCTGCCTTTGGAGGAATAGTGTTGTCAGCTTTGTAACTGGTTTTATAAAGCAATGAAAATATTTTTTTTTTAACATACAAATAACTTTGTTTTACAAGGCAAACTGTAATTTTGTGCAAAATTGATTGATTTAACTTAAAAAAAATTAATAAAATTGCTTTTGACAGATATTGACAGTATACTATATATTACTTGGCTTCATTTTGCTTGATGGAATATTCCTGGAATCCTTTGCTGGTTGAAGCAGTTGTTCCTGACTTCAGATTAGAGCTGTGAGGAGAACAAGTAACATCACATCTGCTTATGAAAACTATAATGTTTCGCATTGCTACAAATACTAATTTTTTTCTGAATCATAAATTGCTTAAGTTTGTTTTTCTAATGTTTATAATTCCAAATCATGCTTTACATCCAAAATAAAAGAAAACAGAGATTTCTCTTCACCTTAGCTCCTCTTGTGGTGTCTGGTTATTTTCACAGGCTGTACCTCCACTTGCAAGAAGCTGATTAGACATTCAATTAAAAAAACATCAATTACTGATGAAAGTAATTTGTTTTTTAAAACTTGATAGAAAAATTTAATTTTTCATAGAAAACGGTACAACTCAGAATACACTGCAGATTTTTAATGAACACAGATATCTGGGTGGTGTCAAAAGCTTTTAACTACAATATATGATAATTAACTCTTTTTTTTTCTGTGCATGTGGCGCCCCCTAGACTGTGTTACTCTGGGCAGTGAGTCTTAACCACCCATAACACAAACTGTCACTGCGAGATAATTAACAAAACTAGTAATAATTTTATAATTTTGCGTAAATTACCCTTTAATATTGCAAACTAAAATTTTGCTTACCTGATGTTGACCTTGAGTAGCTGAAGACTCTCTTTCTGCTGAAGTATTTTCTACTGTCACCATTTTGCAGACACCTGCTGAATTCAAAGCAACATTACTTTGCTTCTAAAAATAACATTTGTAGCTAAAATATAAAACTAGTAAAACTAGCCTAACCTGGAAGTATTTTGTCTTCTGTCAGAACAACATTAATCAGAGTTTTTTTCTGTCCAGTTGTTTTTCCTCTTTCGCTGCAAACTCGGTTGACGCTTGTGAGATTAGAGCTGCTGGTATCTAAATGTAGAGAAAAAATTTTTTTGAGTTTCCTTTGGTAATAAATAACTACAAATTCACCCCTTGAAATAATACACTCACCTTTCTGTCTTTTTAGTCCAGATCTTGTTGGTTTTTGTTTTGTTTGGTTTGAATCTGTTCCTCTGGAACCAACATCTTCTTCTGCACCTGAAGTAATTCCTAACAAGGCTTCATCTGTTAGTTGTTACAACTTAAAATCCAATTCTCATGAAGTATTATTTTTCTTCCCAACAGTTGTGGGATATTTGGACAGTAAATAATCATTCATTCAAAAATGCATCTCAACAGTTACCTCCAAATTAGTCTAGCAACAGTAAAGTTTCTACTTCTACAGAAAAGCAGTGAAAACAGTAGACTTTCACAGTAGACTGTTTATACTGCTGGGCTACTGCCATCTGTCCCCTCTATCTTTACCATGCTGTTGGACATCGTCCTCTTCATCTTCCTGTCTAAGGCAGATATGTTTGAGGATTTGTCGTTTGTTGCTGAATGTGCGATGGCAGATTCTGCATTCACGCCCTAAAGCCCCATCCTGACTTTCACCTTTATAGAAGAAAGACAACAAGAAGCATTAAGAGCACCATCTGTTGCATATTTAAATGCTATCTGGGCAAAATGTAGTTACCCTGAAGACCAAAATGACAGAATTATGGGTTATATGTAAATGGAAACATTACCATCTTTGACTAAACCACACTGTTGCTGTCCATTATTCTTATTATTCGATTCTTTTCCTTTCAGATTTTCTTCTGCACTTTGAGCAGCAACAGTGGTCTGGTCCATCAAGTCCCCCTGTAACTTCTTTGTAGAACCTTTTGGTCTTCCTCGTTTTCGCTTAATCGGATTGTCTAACGGCCAGTAAAAAGGAAAAAGAAAGAACAATGCCAATTTAGGATGTGTTTCAGGATGACAACATTTTTTCTTTGTTCTAATTTTTGTTTGTATTTCATCAAGTTCATACATGGCTTCATGCAATAAATAGAAAACAGTTTGAAAACTATATTCTATGTTAAATAATAGTACTTGATTCTTAATTGAGTGAATGGAGTAGTACTAGTTGAGATAACTTGCACGAGATTCTCGTAACACCATAGTACTTTTACCTAACAGCTTCTCCACAGGCTCAGTTATGAGCGGCTGCAGTGCAGTAATAATGCTGTCTGGGGACTCATACTGGGGGTGATTCTCGGAGCAATGTGCCAGCAGCTGGGAGCGACTGGGCGAGAACAGGTTGCACAGGCGACACATGAACACAGAGCCAGCTGGAGGGATAGAAACAGAAAAATTTCAAGATGGGGTTTACAGAGGTCAACACACAAACATCGGTCCGTACAGCATCTTCCAAAAGTATTCATATCCCTTGAACTTTTGCACATTTTGTCATGTTGCAACTACAAACTCTAATATGTTTTACTAATATTTAATGTTATAATAATATATTATACTAGTTAATGTTTTATGTTGCAAATCAACACAAAGTAGAGTGTAATTTTTAGGTGTTGGGCTACTTCTTTTTTTTTTTTACACAGATAGACTTTTGTGTGTTTGAGTCAGTAGCCCACACTGCTCCAATGATATTTCTCTACCAGATATACACTCCGAGAGTGTATGTAGATAGATAATTTTGTTTTTATTTTCCTGATAGGCACCAGCAACCCTCCCGACCCCACTAGGGACAAGGGTGTTATAAAATGAATGGATGGATGGATGGATGGATGGATGGATGGATGGATGGATGGATGGATGGATAGATGGATTTTCCTTTGCAAAATGGCTCATGTTCATTCCAACTGGTTGGAGAGTGTGATAGTTTACCTTTTTAAGTGTTACACTCTATTGGGTTTAGGGATATTCTTCTTTAATCTTAAGTGCACTTCAAACCTCTTCACAACTTTGTCCCTGATCTATCTGTTGCTCTTTATGATGCTTTTTCTTCTCTAATGTTTCTATAAACCTCTGAGGTCTTCACTAAAGAGCTGTGTTTATACAAAGATCAAATTACACAATAAAAGTGGCCGATTACAAACATGTCACATTTTTGACACTTTTGTTTGCATAAATCTTTGAAAATACACATAATTTTCATTCCACTTCGCAATTTTGGCTGCCGTCTATAACAGAATAAGCACATTCAATACCGTGAAGTTTGTAGCTTGTGACAAAATGAATGTCACATAAATGTTATGAATACTTTTGCAATGCTACTTGTATGTAAATACCATAGTGACCAGAAACGAAATGAGGACACCACCAACATATTCGCGTTGAAATCAACTGAAATTCTTACCTGCTTTTTCTCCATTCATTTTCTGTCAAGCGCCGACAAAAGCAAAAAGGAAACTAATTATGCATTGGCATGAGAAACGTTATGGCAGTGTATAACATCTAAATAAATATTTGAAAAGTACATATACTCCAGAAAGTCACGAATATCTGTCGAATCTGCGACACAAGGCTCTTCACTCAGCGGAAGTAAATAGCATAAGCAGCAGATTGTCTGACAGGTAACCTTACAGCGCCCCTTAGTGACGGGAAGATAATACTGCAACTGCACAATGTAAAACGCATTTAAATAGAGAAAATAAGCGTTAAAGCAAGTTTATTTGTCCAGTGAAAAACTAAGTGTTTAATTCAAGATGCAGAGCATCATGTTTGGAGTAAACCCAACATAGCATATCAGTATAGTCACTTAATACAAAAATGTAAAACAAAGAAGTGGCAGGATGATGATTTGGACTTATTACATCCTATTGTTCGGTAGAAAGCAATCGTGATGGTGCAGGAGTAGGTGTAAAGGTGACAGAGGATGAATTGGTAATAAATTAGAGTTGTTGACAGAATCTTTATTATACATTGCAAAAAATGTACATTAAAATACATACTGACATTTACAGCTTTTTGTTGTTTAATTCTTTTCTTGTTTATTTTATATTCAGTTACATCAAAATTTCACTTCAGGCCAGCCCTAAAAGTCATCAACATTTTCTACAGCTTCAGGCACCAAAATCACACTGTGCACACACATCAGATGAACAATAATGACATAATCTGGTTTTATATTTTTGCTTTTCCTTCTCTTATTTGTTTCATCAAATATTATTGTTCAAGATGAGAAGAAAGTGATCTTCAGGTCAAGGACAAACTAATTACATATAAAAAGTGCATGCAGTGTGATCAACCAAAAGTGACTTTGTTAAATATAAGGTGTCTGAAAAAGTGGCGCACAAGCATAATTCAGGAAAAACACAAGTGATGTAAACACAACCAAAATATGTGTAAGGAAGTGTAAAAGATCCAGTACCAAATATCAAATATCCAAGAAGATAACGGACGTCTTTTGTTTCAACGGAGCAAATTATTTAAGGTTTGTCTCTGATTGTATTCAAATGACAAACTACTGAATGCACTCTTCACCTTGTTTGCATAGAGAAGTTTAGGTGTGAAGCAGCAACCATCAGCAATAAAGCAAAAAAAAAAAAAAAAAACAATGAAATTTGTTCCACTCCACACAGAAAATAACTCTAAAGATGAACAATGTGCCTTAATGCCTTACCTGTCATCAGGCTCCTCCAAGTCCTTATCAGCATTGTCTACAGCTACCAAACCCTATAACATTTCATCCTGACTTATAATATATATTCTTCACCTATTTTTCCACTTTTATTCTCTGTAACCCACAAAATGGAGCAACTCATTAATAGATATGAAATCAGTAAAAAGAAAAATGAAAACTTGCAATAACAGCAACATTTGAAGGACGAGGCAGTGTAGTCACTGTAAGGCCTATACAACTGGATTCCTGAGACATTCGTGAGCGGTGCAAGTAGTCTTTCCGTGTTTGTGTGTGAACGTGCTTTTTCACATGATGCAACACTTGTTCTTGTGCGTGTGAGGATCTTTGAAACGAAGCCTCTGTTTCGATCGATATTTCTCCAAGTATGTCAGCTGTTTACTGTTGATGGCTCCTCTGCGTTTCCTGCATTGACCAAATGAGACAGTGGATCGTTTTACAATAAAGAAATCCCAGAAGATATTAAATAATTGTCTGCTAAACTTTACCAGTACATTTTAAAAACTTAGATCAAATAATTTTTTCTGTATCAAATGTGTGTGCGTGCGTGCGTGCGTGTGTGTGTTTTAACACAGATCATCATGAAACTCGGAATTGTGTGCTGGTCCTCTCTTCTGGGGAAATATCTTTTAAAAACCACTGAATGCACTCTTCATCTCATGTCTATCTTAATGATAGATACTCTACAAAATAACATCTTTTAAATTCAGTTTTGGTCTGTGCACTCAAACAGCCAGCACTCCTTGAATCCAACTGTCAGAATGTGGGATATCCAACCGTTTCTCTCTGAGTCGGTTTCAGAAGTTGCACCTTTGCTACCGATGTCAGCAGCGTTCATTTGGTCAGCAATGCTGGTATGAAAACACACTGAAAATCTTTTGCTTATTAGTCTCTTCAAAAAGCACAAACCTGTTTC
>NW_015113802.1:186431-201933 GCF_001443285.1 Poecilia latipinna
GTTTGTCTCTGATTGTATTCAAATGACAAACTACTGAATGCACTCTTCACCTTGTTTGCATAGAGAAGTTTAGGTGTGAAGCAGCAACCATCAGCAATAAAGCAAAAAAAAAAAAAAAATACAATGAAATTTGTTCCACTCCACACAGAAAATAACTCTAAAGATGAACAATGTGCCTTAATGCCTTACCTGTCATCAGGCTCCTCCAAGTCCTTATCAGCATTGTCTACAGCTACCAAACCCTATAACATTTCATCCTGACTTATAATATATATTCTTCACCTATTTTTCCACTTTTATTCTCGGTAACCCGCAAAATGGAGCAACTCATTAATAGATATGAAATCAGTAAAAAGAAAAATGAAAACTTGCAATAACAGCAACATTTGAAGGACGAGGCAGTGTAGTCACTGTAAGGCCTATACAACTGGATTCCTGAGACATTCGTGAGCGGTGCAAGTAGTCTTTCCGTGTTTGTGTGTGAACGTGCTTTTTCACATGATGCAACACTTGTTCTTGTGCGTGTGAGGATCTTTGAAACGAAGCCTCTGTTTCGATCGATATTTCTCCAAGTATGTCAGCTGTTTACTGTTGATGGCTCCTCTGCGTTTCCTGCATTGACCAAATGAGACAGTGGATCGTTTTACAATAAAGAAATCCCAGAAGATATTAAATAATTGTCTGCTAAACTTTACCAGTACATTTTAAAAACTTAGATCAAATAATTTTTTCTGTATCAAATGTGTGTGCGTGCGTGCGTGTGTGTGTTTTAACACAGATCATCATGAAACTCGGAATTGTGTGCTGGTCCTCTCTTCTGGGGAAATATCTTTTAAAAACCACTGAATGCACTCTTCATCTCATGTCTATCTTAATGATAGATACTCTACAAAATAACATCTTTTAAATTCAGTTTTGGTCTGTGCACTCAAACAGCCAGCACTCCTTGAATCCAACTGTCAGAATGTGGGATATCCAACCGTTTCTCTCTGAGTCGGTTTCAGAAGTTGCACCTTTGCTACCGATGTCAGCAGCGTTCATTTGGTCAGCAATGCTGGTATGAAAACACACTGAAAATCTTTTGCTTATTAGTCTCTTCAAAAAGCACAAACCTGTTTCNAACCCCCGAAAAACTTTTTTTTTTTTGATCCTTAAAAAAAACCAAACCCTTTTTTCCCCCCCCCCCCCCCAACCACCCTCCATTTTTGAAAAAATAAAATAAAATAAAATACATAAAGCTGGATTAATATCAGAACAAATATTATTCCTCTGGCTGAGTACATAGGGCTGTTTCTTTATGATGAAGGTTATATTAAAAGAATAATATCGCTGGAGTAATCATTTGATTACGCTAAAAATGCATTTTGGTCTGAAGAAGAATATTCTGTATAATTTTAACCTATATAGAGTGTGGTGGTGGTGTTCAATAGATAATAGTTCATATAAAGCGTAGCAGTAATAATTTGTTCAAATTCAAGCTTAAATAGATTGTGAGAACTATTTCTGATTTTTAAATACTATAGATAATCTAACACTTACTGCCTGATGAGCTGAATGGCATCCTCATACTTCATCCCGCTTTCTATCAGCGCTAAAGCCACCAGCACAGGAGCCCTGCATGCATGTATATACAGACAATCACTGCTGCAACCGTGTCAATTCATGTTGATTTTTCGTCGAGCTACTTTCATCTTTTATCTTGTACCTTCCCAATCCAGCTACACAGTGAACAGCCACACAACACCCAGGATCCTCCTGAAACTTCTTCTTCAACAAAGTCAGCCAATCATCAACCAGCTTGTTAGGGGGCGGGGCTCCGTCGTCAAAGGGCCAATCCTGAAAGGGAGTACAATCTCAGGATCTTTGTGTTTAGGTGCGTAAATGAAGATAGAGTGTGTCAAATGAAAAAAAGATGAGTCCGTACCACTACAGTGATCCCATCTTTCTCAAGAGAAGTTTTGTCGTAAGTGCTGTCGCAAACACGCACCACAGTTGTGACTCCGTACCTTTTTAAGACCTGTGCGAAGGAAAAGCATGGAAAGAGCAGTGGTGAAGCAACTAAAGACGTAGCTGTAAAACAAGTTTTTGATCTTAGACAAATATTAATATGAGACGTTAAATATATAAAAAAAAAAAAACAGAGAAGTGACAAGACATCCAAACCAACCTGGTCCAGTGTGAAAAAGTTATTGCCTCCCAAACTTGATAATTAGTGTTATCAAGTTTTTACAATAACTGTGAAGAGTAATTTAAATTGCTGTGGGGGGATTTTGGCAGACTGTTCTCTGCAGAATGATATTAATTATGTCCCATGATAGGGCTTTGGGGCATTTCAATGATTTGGTTTTAACAAGTGCAGACTTTGGCTACTTTACTGCAAAACAGTTTTTTCCTTGTCATTTAAGGGTTGACTTGCAAGTGTGCTTCACATCGTTTTCAGATATAAACCAGTGTTTATGGTTCCATCAGTTATGTTAATTTGTCCAGCTTTTGCAACAGTAAGAAAAGCCTGCTTATTTAATTGTACCGTTATTATGTTTGGCTCTTTGTATGATCTTTTTTTTTCCCCCCGGAATGCTGTGTTAGTTTCATGGCAGATGTAAAGACACACAATTTCCCTAGTGAATATTTTTTTAATATTTTCCCAAACGTATTGAGAATTTTTGTAATCACCAGGTGTTTTTTGTCAGTCTCTTTCTCATCATTGACCATGAATTTTACTTAAATGAGGCAACTAAGATCTGCAGAGTTGTAGATGTTGTACTTGTTCAAGATGCTGTGAATTGTCATTTCACACGCTCCGCAATCATCAGCTCTCTACTGGCAAACACATGTAAACATGTAAACACTAGGGTATGCTGGCGCTCCAAAGAGTAAGCGATGGCTTTATACCCATTTCCAAACTGTGTGATGATAACTTCATCATGCACATCATTATGCTGAAAGTTTTCTTGAGCGTACTGACTAAACAATATTTGGAAGATGAGCATGAGAATGATATGGTACTGTTTGATGTCTTTTATGAAATTACTTATATAGCATTTTTCTGGAGGCACAAAGACACTTTACAATGACATTGATCATTCCCAGTCATGCATACATTTACACAAGTTAATGGTGGCACGTTTTTGGCCATTGGCCTTTCTGACCACCACCAGCAGGCAGAGTGGATTAACATTGTCTGACAGGTACTAATTAAGTTTTTTTTTTTTTTTTTTCCTTAAAAATCATAGTTGGTGAACTTTTCTAAATATGTGGTTAATTACAGGTAGTCACTTTTGTACAGAGGTCCAGGTTAGCTTGTGCAGCTTTTCTTTGAGCAAATAAATCACTATTTGAAAGAGGGCAGCATATGTACATTTACCCTGTTTATCATTTCTGGATATAAAAATTGTCAAATGAGCATTTAAATGTGGATAAAAGCAACAATAGAAAAAAAATTGCTAGAAATTTCTTAGGGCTCAACTACTTTAAAACTGGGATTTACTAATAGTTTGTGAGCAGGACAAACTGACTTCAGTATCATTTGTGTGCATACACTCACGTAGGTTTGAACAATAACAAGATTATTTTCCGTATGGCACTCTGAGTTCACACCCACCTCTATGAAGGAGTTGAGTGTGCTGTCTGTGGGGTTGTGTGTGATGAGGAATCTCATGTTCTTGTGGCACAGTTCCACAGGAGCAGGACGGTTCATGGTGGCTTGTTTAACCTTTGGCTCTGCAAGGAGACCTCTGACCTTCATAATGTGGCAGGAATGTGTTAGTAGAAGGCTCAAAGTAAACGTTTCCTTCAGCATAGTGTCTGTGTACAGGATATCTGAGCCACTACAAATATGAAGAGGCTTTTTTCCTGTACAAAGGATTTAAAATATATTGTTTTAAATCCTTTGTATCATAAAGTCATACTTTTAATCAGTCTTTCAAAATTTCAAACAGCTCTTTAGTGAATATTTTTCTTCTTGTATGTCTGTATGTCAGCTGTAAATATGAAATATTGCAATATTTCTAATAGACAGTTAGTCATTGCTATTATGTCAAATATGATGTTCCTAAAACAAATATTGACAGTGGCACTGATTAAAATAGAGTAGAAAATAAAATTAATCAAGATGAATCTGATTCTTTCATGCTTTATTAATAAAACAAAAGTTTAGCATAATAGACTTACAAGAACTGCATTGTGTGTAAGTGAATTAATTTTTTTTTTGTATTAAAACAAAGAATCTCATCGTCCTTTGGTCAAGATTTAAAATATCATCGTTGATGCAATTTATTGGACCTATAGTTTCTGCTTAGTTATGTCAGATAGCTCAGGTCAAAAACAATACAATGCATGAATTTACATTTGAATTTAAGATTTTGACCTAACTTGTGTAAAGTTGCAACTTTGCCCGGCTTCATCTAGCATGAGCTTCCCCATAGCATTCCAAAAAATACAAATTATTGCTTGTAATTTGTATTTGTAAACAGGATCTGTGATAGTATAATTAATCTGTAAATAAGAGGTGATATAATACATTCACAGAAAACACACATTTACTGACAATGGACTGCTGTCAGATATCTTGAGTCCAGTAGTTAAGTTGTGTACATATATCAGATGTATTCGAACATAAAATTATAGTAATTTAAAATGTCTTTCAAAATAGTCTTACCTGTTCCATTAAAATGTCTCGCATTATCATGAACTACAGAGCAGCTACTGCAGAACCACCTTCACAGTATCTTGTAGATGTTGTAATAAAGAGCTCAAGCAATGGTGCATCACAACATTTTATCCAGATCATGTGACCAAATATGACTCACCTTTAGCTTCAACTGTAGTAGTGTGTAGCTGTGTCTTTAACTTAAATCTCCAGATGACTATGGACCTCCTTCCTGTTTTTTTTAACCGATGTATATTCACCAGTCCTCAGGATATGTTTTCCAGATTGTTATGCCATCTGATGCCTGTGTCCTATAGTCCAGTAGTCTGCACTGTCACTCTTACTTTTTATGCTTGTGATTGTCTCTGATGCTTGCTTTCTTTTGTTTCTCTCAGTCACTCTTTCTGTCCTTTTCTCTCGGTTCAGCTTTCAGTGCTGAATCTCCACTTGCTACCCCATTAGCTGGTGAGTTCATAAGGCAAATGATAGCGCTCTTTCAGTGTTCATGGCCCCAAGACTGCATGGCGCAGCATCGTCCCAGGCACCGTCTAAATGTGTTGAGCGTGGCAGTAGTCCCCACTCTGCCGCACAAACGCCATCAACCGACGGTTCTGAAACAGAAAATACAAAAATACAAATATTTGGGGTTTAAAAAAAAAGAAAAAAGCTTTGTAGATGGACGATTTAGAGCTATGGAGATTACTAATTAGTTACAAATGGGAAAATAGCCCTCTAAGCTCCTTACAGCACCCTCCACAAAAATAGGAATTAATGAGATAAATTTGTACAAAGCTAACAAACAAATGTATCTCTTATTACCATGTAATATTTTCACCCAAACAGTTTACTCTTTAAAGTTGATGAGTTTTTCTGGAAACTGGATTTTTAAGAATATTGCTATGAAACATTTCAATATGTTCTGTGTTACCACACAAGGACTTTGCATTCTGTAGTTTCAGTGTTCATGTACTGATCCTGTTTTTTGCATGTTCAGATGTCATTTGGTTCCTGTATTTTTCTGATTATGCATGTGTTGGTGCATGTTCTGCTATAACTGTTTTTCAATTTTTGATTAATAATATGTTGATGATGATTTGGAAGCATTTGACACAGCAGATTATGACACATTTCGCTGAAAACGTATGACTGACGCCATTCTGACGAAGCAACTGGCTCTTTTTATTATTACCATCTTTCTGGTCATGAACAGTTTGTTCGACACAGTTGTGTTTGTTTCTGTTATTGTTATCAAACAACAAGAAAATTTACATTTTCCCTGCTGCTATGTCCAAGCAGGATTTGTGTCTGTTGTAAATGTCTTAGTATTTTTATATATATATAAATAATTCTTTAAAATTAAAATAAAAAACTTAACTCAAAACCATCCATTTCATTTTCATTCCAGTCAACAAGTGACCTTCTGTTCTCTTCGGAAAATCCTTAGAAAAACAATCAGCGAAAGCCCAGAGGTAAGGTGCGGTCATCTCTAACACCCAACACACAGACTCACTCTACCAGGAGCCTGTTGACAGTCTATAATTAGTCATTTATCCGGCGTTGTTTATAATCAGGATAGAGATTCCCTTTTTGCTTTCACTCAGGTCCATTTAAAGCAGCAAAGCCAATTTGCAGTTATGCTGTTGTGCCATTTGTGTAGAAGAAAAACAAAGGAACCCCATCAGGAATATTTGTTATGAACATTATGAGTCCATGATGTTGCTCTGATTTAAAGCTAAATGAAAATGGTAATCTTAACAGGCCTGCTGTGATGGCAGCACACCGCACACACGAGATAAATTCTAACGACTCATTTACCTTTGCTCATTTTCAGTTTAACGCCTGCAGAAGTGCTCTGGTAGAGTAAGTCGAGAGCTTCTGTCTTACCTTATCTGACTGCTCAACAGCAAAACCCAAAACGGAGGCAAAAAGTCAAATAAAACAAAGTCCTGAAGCAACAGCAGCCGCAAAAAGGTTAGTGTGCTGACATTACAATCAGCTGACTCCCCGTTATAGTAAACCTGCACTAAATACCTACAGCTGTATTTATAGATCAATCTATACCGGTGACTGATTATGTGACGCATCAAATTTTTGGTGCCAACAACTGGCACTGAGCTGTGCACTCTGGTGTTCCTCCTCCGTGCTGCTTCTGGAGAATTTGTCAAACTTCTTTGATTGCAATCACTGCAAGCACCAACATATTCAATTAATTTCATTTGAGACCTCCACAGCAAACTTTTAGAGTGTTTTTTTATTATTATTTTTTTACTTCTGGTTATTTGACCACATCAGGCAACATGTAAACAGCAGCAACAACATTTGTAGGAGTTTACTCTTACCACTTAGGTCCTCAGTGTCCCCTCCAAACACAGATTTTGTTCAGTTATTCTGGCTTTCAGTCACCTCGTTTTTAGTAGTTTTCCACAACGAACAAGAGAGACATCCAGAAGCAAGGGGGGTGAAGTAATTCTACAACCACCTGTAGCTAACTGTGACCCACTAGAACATTAACCTCCTCCCTTTCTTGCTGCCCTTTCTGGCCAGCTCTGTAGTCACTGCATCGTGCTGTGTGTGCCCGTTTGTGGCTCTCTTCTCCTGCAGGAGTACAGCGTGTATGCTGGGCTGAGAATCTGCTGTGAGCTGGTCTAATCAGGCTGAGCAGCCATCTGACCCTGACACTCCTGTCACCACCAGAATACTCCAGAGTTAATGCTCTTAGAAAGAGAGACGAGGAGTGTGGTTCCCGCTGTTATTCTTCCCCTTCATCTCTTTCCTTTTTAAAAGCAACTGGTCTTTCTCACTGCTTCCTATCTCTTCTGTTCACTCCCTGCTATTCAGTTTGCGATGCATCCGTTATAACATGACGTTTTTTTTGTTTTTTCTTTGAAAAGTAGAGCTCTCTTTTCAGTTTATGTTTTGCACATTGACTTGTTTCCCCTCTCCCTTAGAGATCTAAAATTAGATAGTCGTTTGAGCTTCCAGACAGACTGGACAAGTAAACTCACTGATCCTCCGTTAATGGAATAACACTCCTCTATAGGACAGTGACAATTTGAACTTTGTTTCATTTTAGAGAATCAACAGTGAGAGCATTACTTTGACTGAAGAATTTTAGCTCATTGCAAAGTTATCACAGTAAATCAGAAGACGGATTTGCTCTCTCCCAAAAGGTTTTATGAATGATGACTTGCAATGCTCTACGCACCCTTAGAAGTTGTTGTTGTTGTTTTGTTTTTTTTTACATTTTGTCACACTACAAATACAAACATAAGTGTTTTTTTTTTTAGATTTACTGTGACCAACACAAAGGAAACTATTAGTACCCACTAATAGTGGGTCAACTTTGTATTAGTCAAGATTAGTTGCATGTTTTTTAGGGTGGGTCTGTGTTGGATTTTCAGGTCCAAAATCTCTAGTCTTTGTCCATTCTTCTGCAGAGCATCTCATCCTTGGTAGCTGAAGAGTGACAGTGAACAAGGTTTTACTACCTATTCTCAGTTGGGTTTAGGTCTGTACTTTAACTTGGCCATTCTATCACATAACTTTGCTTTGATCTAGACCATACCACTGTAACTGTAGCTAACTGAGGCCATCCTGTGGAAAGTCATACCTCTGCAACAGTCATTAGTCTCTTGCAGCCTTAAACAGGTTATTCTCTGGGATTGCCCTGTATTTAGCTCTATTCATCTTCTCATCAAAGCTAACCAGCTTTCCTGACCCTCCGTATTTCTGTTCTCCTTGCCCAGCCTGACAGCTTAGGTTTATAGCAAAGACTTGGAAGAGTTGGACTCTTCTGGAGACTATTGGTTTGACTGGTTTTAATTTAACAAAACAAATACACTCCACAGTTCTCAGCATTTTCTTTTCAGAAAATACTGAAAAAGCTTGCATGTTGTTCTTTTCACTATACAGTTATGTGCTACTTTGTGTTGCCATGTCAGATAAAATTTTAACAAAAATAGAAACTTGTAGCATGGCAAAATGAGGGGAAAAATGTAATGGGTTTTGAATGCTTTTGCAAAGCCCTGCGTTCACATTTAGTCAGAAGGCATTCATTACATGTAACATACTTTTAAAAGAATAACACATTAAGGTTTCCATTAATCACAGTGAGTTGAGGTTAACGTGACTGCCCACCCACAGTGGTGAAAAACCACATCCTAAAGGCTAAAAATAACTGTGCATTTTATCATATCAAGTAAAGAAACTCTTGCTTAAGTTTTCTGACAGTCAAAACTGTCTTGGATCCACAGCGGTGAAAAGTATTTGGCTGATATGTTCTGGCTTGATATTACCCCACTTTTGGTTTTCATTAGCTCCTCATGTGATGTTTTGAAACCCAGACAACAAACCCACATATAGCCTGAAGAGGTGATAAGAAATTCCAAAGTCAGCTTGACAGTTTTACTGATAAACACTCTCAATAAATGAGTGGGGGGTAAAAAAAAAAATATTTTGCTTAACCTTTTGGTTGAGCATTGGAAACTTAAATTGATGCACTATTCGTTACAGGCAACAGTAGAGGTGTTGTTAGTATGGGTCTGATGCAGGAATATGAAAGCAATTCAAATGTGGAATTCTGGACATCAAGTCAAAGAAAGAAATTAAGTCATGTTGCGTCTTACTGCTCAACCAGACTCATAGTCTCACATTGAAGTGGAAAGAAAAGAGTGTTTTCAAGGCCTCACTCCCATTTTTATCAAATAAATCAGTAGGATGCCTTGCAAAATATTAAGCTGAATCATTTCACCATAGCTTCATTCAAATGTCGGGGAAGTGTTTGAGGCATCACAGTCCACTTATTGAAAGGATCATAGTACCAATAGTGAATACCTAGGATTGCTGGCTAGACCTTGAAAGTGAAACAGAGATAACTAGTTTAAAAGTTGCAATATTTTTATATTTGTTTGCGAGCATTTTTTCAAATTAAATGTCTAACTCAAACTTAGTTATGAAGATACATTATTGTCCCAGTTAGAGTTAGCTTGTTTTGCTAAATTTAAGGTGCTCCCTTTGTATTTTTGGTAATGTTATGCAACTTTTTTTAAAAGGTAAATGGACTAAAAACAAGACCACACACTAAGTGATGAACATTTCTTGAAAACAGTGAATGAGTAAACATTCGGGCGATGTCCCTCTTATTTACTCCTCACACACTCCAAGTAAATGAGGCTGTTGTTGTACTTGATCCTTCTTGGTAGGCTATTTTTGGTGTTATGCAATGAGTGCCTCTATTTAAAACCTTCTGATTCTTTTGTAGGGGAGCTATAATCTGGCTCAGTAGCTTCTAGTCTCACTTGGATGTAAAAATATGGTCTCTAAATGCAAGCATATATGTCACAAAAATAGATTATTTACAGGTGGTAAATCTCAGTAAAGGCATTGTATATGAAAGCTACTGAGGAGGAAGATTAGCCATTTATCTTCTTGTTGCTCACAAGTGAAGCAAACTGTTCCTTCATTCAAAGCAGATGACAGAATTAAGAGTTTAGGGAAGCTTAACATTGACACTAATTATCCATGTTGATATACATAATTACACTGTGCATGCCCTCCACTCAAGTACTTTGTTATGTGGTCCCACAGGAAGGATCTCACTCATGAAGCAGTCTGAAATGCAGAGTGAATTTCTGATTCAGTAGGACTCTATGACCTTTGAACCCCAACTAATTCAAAGCTTCAGTTTAATTCAAACTCCAATTAAATCAATTTTATGATCTTTCAAGCAAGGAATAAAGTGTTGGGGTTTCTTGCCATTGTTATGAAGATCTCTCTGAAAATCTATTTTGACATATATTTTTTTGTTTGGATATTCATTTCCTGTCTGTGGTTAATTTGTTTTTTTGTCACTTAAGAACAGCAACAAATTGAGTGATATCGTCTCAAAGTCAGAAATGGAAATTGTCTCACAGTGAAAACTGAGAGTTGGTACTAATGTTTTAATTTCTTTCAGACTGAATTATTGTCAAAAGCCTCAGGAATGTCCCCAGCAAATCATTATTTATCTGCCTGCAAAACATCCACTACCTGCTTGGTGTTCACTAGCAGTTTTCACACATCACAATACTTCACACCCACCTACAATAGTTCCCTATCGACTTCAGTGAACAAAACTCGGTTCTTACTTTTAAAGCTTGAAATAGACACTATCTCAGAACCTTTACAACCACATGTCTCTGGGAGGTTCCTGAGGCCTTGTGATCAGGGCCTGCTGGTTGAGTCACATACGAGGCTGAAAGCTGAAGGTGACAGTCTTTTCAGCAACACTCTCAGTCAATCTTGTTGAGTTTGAGAACTGAGGATGTTTTTTTAACAACAATCCTTTTAAATTGATTTTACATAACTATGTTTATTCAACGGTGTAATGTACAGAAAATTGTGATTGTACCTTAAAAAAAGCTAAATAAGTCACATTTTATTTACTTGTTTGTGATAAACCAAAAGGTAGAATTTTTTTTTTTTTTTTTTTTTTTTTTTTTTACAAAAGATGTTTTGAAAATAACGGTGTGCATTTTATTTATCCCAGGATGGTAACACATTTTAAAACCACTTTTCATTACAATCGTGACCCCACCAGCTTAGCGATATTTTCTTTTCTTTTCTGTGCACTTTAAACTGAGAATCCTCCTCAGTTTTAGTTCCTTGGTCTTCATGATGCTGTTTATTTAAATTAAATTTGAAAAGTTTAATTTTAATTACACTTCACAAGTATGAATTACGTCATTGTGAACTATCAATAAAGCTTCAAAGATTCACTGAAGTTTGTGACTGCAGTGTGAATACTTTTCGAAATATGAAAATATGAACTGGTTGTTTAAAATGTTGTGGGAGTCTTGAGCTAATCTAAATTGAATATTTTCCACAGATCGTTATCTCAGAACATTTCCAGCCTTCTACACATAAAGGGCATCACACACACATACATGGAAGAAATACGCGCAGAGTCAACCATGTGGCAGGCAGCAGCAGCTGCTGTGTGTATAATTAGAATGTTTTGAAAGCCGAGAGCCGGAGAGTTAGACTTTCACCTGCAGACTGAGGGGTTGCCACCACAACAAGTTGTCACTTTTATATTTTCAGTAAAAGTTTCCCACAGTAAAGAATGTCAAGAAATCCTGGGTTCACATTTTTTAACCCACATCCAGAACGCAATCAGGAGAACAGGAAATCAGATCAATAAAGTTTATTTTGACAATGATGAAATGTGAGAATTTGCGGTTCTTGTCCTGTGGATGGGAAGCCATGGTCGCCAGAAGTCTGAAGGCAGTGGGAGAGAGATGGTTAGTTGAATGCAAGTTGGACAAGTTGAATTATGAAGAACTGGAATGGTATTTCTTGGTGTGATGATGAGTTTCCGCTAGGGGGTGGGAGGGAGAGTAATGTGGTCTCTGGGGTTGTGGTCTCTTTGCAGCGGTCTTTGAGATGATCCAGGTTCCAATGTGTGAACCAGACAGCGAGTTCTTTGGAGGTTGATGGGAGAGGCTTGTGGTGGAGGGCGGACAGGTAAGTTCTTGTGAGGAGATGAAAGGTGTGATCCAACTGCCAGCTGTGAATCCAGGAACTGTCAACGAATCTTCAGCAAAGGCGATTATGGACTCAGGCAACCAGTGGGTAAAATCCAAGGCGGCACAAGGAAACACCTGAAAGAGAAGCAACAGGGAACTATTACTTGAAATAATGTCATAGAAACTTCAAAGAGCTGACTCAGAGGGGCGCAGAGTACCATAACTGGCAAAACACTCAGGCGTCGAAGTGCTGGCAGCCGCTCCTCATGTTCTCCTATATGATGATGAGATGATAGATCCCAGGTGCGCTGAAACCAGACAGCAGGCACGTCCTACAGGTACGTGCAGCCTCTTGGCACCATCTAGTGGATGATGAGGGAAGCAGCAGACAAACAGAAAATCCCCACAAAGAGCCAAATATATATATATATATATATATATATATATATATATATAAAAACTTCAAAATTATTATTATTATTTAGGATATTTTATTTAGGACTTCTTTTTTCTTTCGGTCCTCCACTCAGCAGCTTCTTTCTTCTCAGTTTGGGTTTTTATTTTCCATCACAACAACATAAATGTTGATGAAAATAATTCATCTCTGATTCCCTGTTTCTCCTTTTTATTTGTGTCTGAGCAGGGAGAGTTTCATCAGGTGTTACGGCAGCTTGATGGAATCGGACTCCGGTACCGTCAGTAGTGAGGCGAACGAGTTGGCGGTTCGTGTGTCGCTACGACTCGCTCATCTGAGGCGACATTGGTGGGGGAGATTTGAGGTCAAGCAGCCTGAAAACGGCCTCACCTGAGCCGATGGACACCGGAAGAGAGGAGACGCAGTGAGCTTCTCCTGCTGGGCAGATCTGAGAAAAGAAAATGAGGATTTAACTCTACCCTCCTGAGCTGCTTTCTGACCCAGATGAACTCCATCCATCCATTCCTGGTTCCCTTCATTCTTCCATCCTGGTTCCCTCCCTCCATCCATTCTGTCTGTCCATCCATAATGTCAATAATCATCGATAATGTTAAGCATAAGGTTAAGCATTACCCTTGATTAAATAAAAAGGAAAATCGGGGACAATGTTAAATATCCTGGATATTAAGCTAAACATTGGAGATAAAGTAAGAAATCCTGGATGGCATTAAACAACCACGATAACACTGAATGTTAAACATCAGATATAACTACAACCATTGACTAAAGTGTAACATCGAGGACAATGTTAAGCTTTGTGGATAAACATTAATAAATCATGCAACTTTTTTTTCCGCATGATTTATTAATTTGAGTTCAAGTCTGCAAATCTTGGCAACAAGAATACCAAACATCAGACTGCACCTTTGACACATGATCACTAATAACATATCAATAGAAACTAGTCCATAATATTGAGCTGACACAGATAATGGATGAAGGGATTAATTAATTTTTGTTTTTGTGACATTTGATCTGGTCTGAATTCAAAATGCTTAATTATTTATGTTTTTGACTTGATTTGCTTATGTTTTTTATGATTTTTTTGTAGGTTGTGGACAAAAGTAATGAGACCTGATTCAAGTTCAATGCTGTCATAATGTAGCATAATTCTGACAACTGACAATAATTTGCAGAGACACTAAAATTCAGAAATATATAGCAAACCCAAGCTTGTGTTTGAGCACACGGACAAATAAGTTTAGCCACAGTTCTACCCATGGGAAATGGGACAGGGGTTGGTGGCGAAATAGGTTTACAGGCCAGACTCCAGTTAGGGTTCCAACAATACACTGGCTTTGAGAATGACGTGAAGCTGAGTAAGACCCATCTGCTCCCTGCTGCTCTTTAGCCATCGTTAAATGGATTAAACCTGCTACACACTGCTGTCATGCAGCACGGTGTGCTATGTGGTCCAGGCTGTGTCCATATGTAAGTGGTCACAGAGCAGTCTGCTGTGTTTCCACTCAGCCAGGTGTTACTGTCTGCTGTTCAACTTCTGCTCTCAACTTCCATTGAGTTGATTTAATTTAAAAAAAGAGAGAGAGAGAGAGATTTGTGCAGTCTCAGAAAAGGGACGTTAGGAACAAAGTTCTGCCGGATGCTTCAATACTAGTAGATCTGTCAAATAGCACAGACTTAAAGTGATTTGAAACATGATTTGGTGACTTAGGACAAAATTAAAAATATATATATATATTTAACATCCCTGTTTTTCCAAAGATAATCAATAAAATATTAATTTAAAAAAAGCATTTTCGCATAATATCCACAACTCACTTTTTAAATGTCTTGAATATGATAAGAAACAATCTGTTTCCTGTTTAGATGTTGGTTACTCTAAAGTTTTCTTTGGATTTGAAGCAAGTTGTAATGGAGCTTTCGTGTTAAAAAGATCATGTTTATAATGTCAAAGATATAAAGATTAATCAAAAACAGATGGAGCAGTATCTTGTATAGTGAGGGATCAAATGTTTTGTCAAATAATTAACAACAGTGCACAGTTCTTTACTTGCTAGGTCAATTTCATGAGCCATTTTAAATAAATATAAATAATTTTGTTTTTACCTGTCTAGTCAGTCACAGCTTCCTGCTTTGTATGTAAACTTCCATAAAAATAAAAATCTTTGCAGTTATTGTGAGATACCACTCCATTTTGTTAGCATGACTTACGATCTGTTGTTATAATTTGATTTAAGATTTAAAGGATAGCTCTTTGAGATAACATTTAGGCTATTAATGTGAGCCACTGCTTTACGCAACTAAACTTTTTCTAAAAATAATAAAGTAAGTCATAAAAATGGCCTTGAAAGTGAAGTGCATATCTTAATTAAAAAGCAGACATCACCTTTACACAGTAGTTAATGAAACTGGCATTATCATTCGAGTGTAGAAATTGAAATTAATTTGAAAATGCAGCTGCAAAAGGAGGGTCCCAATGGCTGAGCTATATCATTAACAGCCTGCCATACTGTGCATAACAGATGGCCTGCAGAGATTAAACAGCTGACCTCCGAGTGGCCCAGATAAACATATAGAGATTCGTATGATGCCGTCATGGAAACTGATAAACATCAAACCTGCGAATCTGGCTCCTGTTTTCGGTTTGAGTTAGTTGCTCATCAGCTGAAAATGTGTCAAAAGTGCACAAAGTCAAAAAGATTGTAATATTTGAAAAAGTGGTCTTTCTCTTAGGTGTTATTTTATTTTTGTTATTTTATTTTCAGCTAAAGCATGCTGAAATTTATTTTGCAGCCAGGATTTCCTAATTTATTAATTTAATTCCAAATGCAAAAAAAAAAAAAAAAAAAAAAAAAAAATTTCCTTTTTTTTGGGAAAAAAAGGACCCCGAGGCCAGATTAACCTGGAAAAAGG